>NW_019724601.1:3347245-3375598 GCF_002891405.2 Cryptotermes secundus | reverse complement strand
TATATTTTTTCTTATACCCTGAAGATGGAGGCGATACGTTCCTCCGAAACGTCGGTTAACACCACATATACACGGTGCCAAATCCCAGAAGACTGCTTTCTTCATAGTCACCGCCGTGAAAGCCTCAAATCTTACAACAGTAAATATTCTTTCAACTAGTCTGTGTGGTAGAGCAGAATGTTGCTATTCTATACACGCATTGAAGTCTCCGCATCTCGTCCGTATTATTTTTCTTCGTGACGTTAACTCTTCTCATTTGGAATGGCGAAGCTCATAAATCGCAGTCATCTGTTAATAACCAATATTACGGAACATTTGGAAAGGGATAAACGATTCACATCTGTTATGGTTGAAAATTATATTCGCCCAGAAAAACGCACATAAATCAGTGCAGTTCTGTATTATTTGCCGCTTCTTGTAAATCTTCTCCTTATGTTAACACACACCTGCAGTTTATACAGTTTATTATATTGCTCGAGGATTGATTGGGAAATCATGATTACAGCCCTTTCTTCTTAGGACAGAAACTGAATTGCCTTCCCTCGATGTAGTATCTGCATTATACATTAATCTTACTCTTTCTACTTATAAGAAACTTGAACGGTTCCACTATTCTGCATCTGGTCAATTTCGTCTGTAAGTTTCACTTCTCTGATGTCTGAAAAGATCAGTGAAACGTATCCCGAAACGTCTCAAGATCTAAGAGTGTTCACTATTTATGGATTTCCAACAGTACGAATTATATGAAAAGTTTCAAGGTTTCTGATAATGGCGTGTTATTAAACCAACACTTAGAGATTTTCTGTCGGGTAGGGTTTTAGTTAAAGAAATACATATCAGAAACGGAGCGAACTTTCGGAACTTTGTCCTTTCGACAAAAAGAAAAAAAAACGAGACGATGTAAAATGTCCAATAGGCCGCGCCATAGTTCAAGCGGTTAGTCGCTGGCTTCCCACCGCGGCGGCCCGGGTTCGATCCCGGGGATGGTCAAGTGGGATTTGTGGTGGACAAAGTGGCGCTGGGGCAGGTTTTCTCCGAGTACTTCGGTACTATTACGTAGCCCAGTAAAAACGCATTAATTTACACATGACCTTGGTCACCTGTCTATCTTGTATTTTGTACAATTTTTCGTATTTCATGCTGATTCCACATGTATGAGGGACAGTCAGTAAATAGGTCACAAATGGATATAAAACGTAGAGCATGTGATATACGAAACTAAAAAAGAAAAACATTTATCTCTCGACATAACCTCCACCAACATTGACACGCTTGTCCCATCGCTTTACCAGTGCACCGAAACCCGCAGCATAGAAATCTTTTGTCTGTTGTCTCAGCCACTTCCACGCTTCCGTTTCAACCTCTTCGTCATCAGTGAAACATTTGCCACCAAGGCGTTTTTTTAGCGGACCAAACAGATGGAAGTCATTAGGGACCAAGTCCGGGTTGTAAGGCGAATTTTCTAGAAGTTCCCCCCGTAGTTCTTGCATTCTCTTCTCGGTTGCTTGGGCTGTATGGGGTCTGGCATTGAAATAGATTCAGCTGATTCACGACAGGATCCATTTGAGGTAAGCATGTGAGTAGACTCAAAGAAGTTTCCTGCGCAACTGAACATCATTGGTGTCCCCAAAATAAATGCACTGTACATGCAGCAGACAATCTTATGCACAGGTTGAAACGTCCCGTAAAAAAAGAACAATTAGTAGAAGCCGAGAATCAAACAATGAAACGAGGTTAATTAATATATGGATAAATCTCCGATCTGCAGGTTAACACACGTTTCTCGTGATGTTACAGGGCATATACTGTGCCTCGAAATGAAACAAAGACATGAATACTAGGCAAATGGCGGTGGTATTGTTCCTGATTGGTAATTGGTTCGAATCTCAGCCAATCTAATGTCAAGGTTGAGTGGTTAACACTCCTTCATATTCAAGAGTTCCCAGTTTCGATTCTTAAACCGGATACCCGTTACAATGCCTGACGTTTGTCATGATTTCCTCAGTTCTGCAATGCGATCGCTTAGGAAATAGCCTATGTTACCTTGAAATGGCTGTTACTTCTCTCCACATCCTCCACAATTAATCATACAGCCGCATTCCCATTCGCCGAGACACATATAAACTACACCAATTAAGCAGGATTATAGGTTCTCAATGAGGTGATTATGTTTTGCGTTATAACGTCTTAAAAAGTCAAAAGACGTTTCGGAAGAATATGTTGCCGCCATTTTCAGGGTTGAAGAGTAAATGAAGCATGAAGCGGGCAGCAAGTTGGTTGACTTTCTGCGTATTACGCTGCCTTATATCCCAGAAAATATAATTCTTTGTAAGTAAAAAAGTAAAGGTTTCCCTGCAACAGGCCGTGGAGGCCCATGGGGTTGTGACATGTTGAGGCTTCCACATTTTCTCTAGACAATCGGCTCACAGATGGCGGTGAGGTTGTCAGCTTTCGCGCTGGCCGTCCTTTACCCCCAGAATTATTCTTGGTACTCATTTTTATTACAGGCTGAATCGACTCCAGGGCCATAGTGCGGATGGAAGGATTAGGTAAATTGAAAAAATCCACCTCATCGGGATTCGATTTCGCGACCTTCCGGCTTGTTCCTTATATTTCTTCAATTTAACGGTGGCCTTGCATATTGTTCACAGCTGTTACATTTGACTTAGTCCTTTGTCCGGGTTTATTAAAACCACCGCGTCTCATAAACTGGCCTATTTTGTGGGTCATTTTGTAACCCTATCAGTAGCTGGTCTATTTAGCGTGGAATGGTAGGATCATAGATAGAAGGTAACTGAATTTGAAAGTAAATGGTAGTGGCCTGAAACAAGTACTATCTTCGTATTTGTCTTGATGGACTGAGGAACGCCACTAAAAAACTAGGATATTTAGTGTCCCGGCCGGAATTCGAACTCAGCATCTCCCCAGTACGAGTGAATACGGCAACCAGATCATTGAAATTATTTCTATTTCCGTCTTCAGTTGCTCACCTGGGCCCCTCGGTATAGCTACTCTGATACCATGGCCCGGCCTTCGTATCCTGTTCATCTGAAGACGGAAAACGAAATATTTCCGTAATATAGCAGAAAAAAGCCACAAGGAAAGAAACTACTGGAAAGACCCAGATGTAGGTGGGTAGACAATATTAAAATGGGTCTTAGAGAGATAGGATGGGATTGTATGGATTGGATTGATCTGGCTCAGGATATGAACCCGTGGAGGGCTCTTGTGAAAAAGGAAATGAACATTCTGGTTCCATAAAATGCTGCGAAGTTCTTGAGCAGCTGCACAATTGGCAGCATCTCAAGAAGGGCTCAGCTCCATGAGTGAGTGAATATAGCAGAAAGCGGAGACTTTCAGATTAATATGTTAATTACGAAAAAATACAATTTGGGTCAGCGGCACACCAAATAATCAAAAAGAAACAAAATAGACACTAGTGTATCCTGTTAATTTTCATCCAATAATTCGACGCTAAAAGTGAGTCATGAACAAAAGCGATAGATACGGAGCCCAGCAATCGCCTGACATCTGATAATGAATTGGGAAGGACGTGGTAGGAAGCGGTCGTGACCTAACTTGCAGTAATATCCGTATATTTTCTTGGAGAAACTGAGGAAAACCTTTACTAACTACATTCATGAAAGCCAGTTTTCAGACGGAGATCTGAACCCGGGATCTTCAGAACAAGACGCAGGTGTGCTACATATTAACCCGCGACGTTTCGGTTCTATGCTGGAAAACAAATGATCAGACAAGAGAGAAACACCAGCCTATGTAATATGCTAATGCTATGTAGTATGATACTAAGCCTCCTCGAGGACTGCCGCCTTATCGTGGAGAGGTTTGCGAGCCACAATGACGCGGAGAGCTATGCTGGAGGGAGCATAAGCTTCTGGTAGAGCCACCCATATCGGACAGGTCAAAGGGTAGGAACCAGTCACTGGTCCTCCAGGTTGGGGGTTGGGCGTGTGGGCAACGGCCCCACTCCGAAAAATTGTACTATACCAAACCATGAAAGAGGCCAAGATCTACACAGGGTTGTACTGCCAATAAGGAAGAAGTAGACATAAGGACTGTGTATAGATGTATGTAAGTATACAACCTGTACATTTCGGAAGCTTCCAGAGCTTCCTTTCAGTAGCGAACATCTGCTTTCTATAATAGCTGCACAAGCCAACAACTCAAACGCTGGGACAAATGCCGTAATATCAAACGTAGATTTATTTTAATTAAACCACAGTTTCGTATACTTTCGTAGTTACCAGCTTTTCACTGAAGGATCACGAGAAAACAGTTTATTACCAAAAGAACTTGTTGCGTCATTTAGAGGAAATTAGAGAAAGTTGCATTTCCTAGAAATTTATGTCGGTATACACCAACAGACAGACGAGGATGGCCGTTAGAACGATGGTAACACCGATTGTGAACATATACTTTGAAGCCTGAGCAGTTCAAAGCGACTAATCCCATGCAGATGATGCATTTACATTTTAAATTAAACAGATGGTTACATTTAATTACAGAATTCTTAGGGATGGTTTCAATATTGTTGTACAGTTCTGTAGTAATTTCTTCCTCAGACAGTTATCTTCTACGCCCTGATATTGACTAGTCCTTAAAATGTAAATATCACCGTTTCGAACGAATATGACGCCCTCATCTCCAAGGTCGAAGTAAGTAGGGTAAAGTTGCCGTTTGGTTATATAAAAAGGTAAAGTTGTCCATGTACTTAACTAATTAAGCACTACGCCGTGAAGACGTATGGGGTCGTAGACACAGATCCACGTATTTTTGACCTCGACACTTGTTGGAGAAGAATAGTCAGCTTCGCGCCCTGGCCGTTTTACTCCCGGGGAAACAGCCCCAGGTACCCAGTAGATAGGACTCTTTGTGGGTCACAGTAGCGGTCTGAAAGAACTGTAGAGAAGAAAAAACTTGCCCTTACCGGGACTTGAACTCCGACCCCTCGGCCGTCCACCCCGTAGCCAGCGTAGTTGCAAAGAAGGTTGTCACTCAGATCAACGGTAGAGGAGAGAGAACTTCGTCTAGGCCGATAGGAACAGAGAACAGGAAAAGGGTTCCATCTGGGTCACAATATTACGCCCTACGTCACAGAAGAGATACGGATTTGCGGAAAAGGAAGGTCGCCACACAGATCAACCGAAGTCGCGGGGAGATAAGATAGAACCCGATCCGGTATCTATCCATAAGTATACAGGGTGACAGAGGCCAACGGTAACTCTCTAGACTAATATTCGGAAGATGTTACGACGGACAGTCCGTAAATAGGTCATAAATTCATATAAAACGTAAAACATATGATATTCGAACCTGGGAAAAAGCATTTATTTCTCAACATATCCTCCGCTAACATTGATACACTTGTCCCATCGCTTTACCAGTGCGTCGAAACCCGCAGCATAGAAGTCATTTGACTGTTTTCTTAGCCACTTCCGCACTTCCGTTTCAACTTCTTCGCCATCAGCGAAACATTTGCCGCTCAGCTGTGAATCGCTTTAGGCGATAAACACTTCGCAACGTAAACGAGAAACATTTCTTTATGAACACTCGTTGCATTTGGTCTTTTTGCACACAAAAATGCACAACAGAACGCTGCTCTTTAGTACTATATTCTTGAAGCACGGTCGCCATTTTAACTACTGAAACCAGCCTCTGAACATGCGCATCCGCGTCTGCTACCTACACTGTCACGACGCTGGATTGTGCTGCTATCTACTGATACACATAGAAAGACCTATTACGTCCATTACAGCAATTTTTACTTCCGCTTGTGGTCTATTTATTCCCTTTCCCTCGTAGGTGCGAATCTCGACTGGGGAACAAGTTACCCTGAGGTTTTCAGTGGTTTTCCTCGGTCCCTCTAACTAGACAAACGTGTGGGTAGCAACTAAATTAGGCCACGACCTCTTCCTTCAAAATTATTTTAATTATATAATTCATCAGTCTCCGGTCTAGAAAACCGAGATTAATGGCCGTGGAGATTCATTGCGCTGACCACGCGAAACTCTCTATACGTAAAAGTTGGCACTAACTTCGCCGACAAGCGGTGGTCGCTCGGTCGGTATAGTTCGCTTGTGGACTAAAGGCCACGGAGCAAAGAGCAATTCATCAGTCATCCTAATATTCAGCGCTGTATAGTCTAGATACATACTGACATCGTAAAGTAAGGTACTGGACCGAACCCGAGACCGTAACATGAAGTCACTGCTGTCAAAACATAAAAATATTAAACCCTACTTCTAATGACGTTCGGTGAAAATCATAATGTGTTGACATAGTTACGGTTAAGATAAATACCGCTTGGACTGTGAATATTTGCACAGAAGATGTAGGGTATACATATAGAAAGTCATCACAGCGCCATGTGCTAACCAAGGCTGGGCAGTCAGTGTCTTATATACAAGCTGACCAGTGGAGCTCAATGCCTACTGTGAGATCTGAGGTTCCTACGATATTGACTGTGCACATTACAAAGTTTTGTGACGTAATGCCGTGTAATCCAGTATGCTGTGACATGTTCCTGGGAAACAACTCAGTTCAAAACATGTTTCCATGGAGATGGATTCCTGGAGGCCAACTCAGGTACAACAAAGGTTTCTATGTAAACGAACATTCAACAAGCACTTCCATGAACACCGCTAGACTATATAAGCGGCCGTTAAGATAAGGATGCAGTACTAAGCTGCCGTTGTAGCATAATATACGTAAGGTCGGCATGATCTACTCTGTAGAGCCTGTACTGACAGAGGACTTGTATGTAGAGCAAAAGGATCTCGATTTTTCTCAATCCTTCCAGGAAAATTACGAGACAGTACTTCAAATTAGGCCACGACCTCTTCCTTCATCATCATTTTAATTTCGTCATTCACTGATCATTCTACTGCTCAAGACTAAATATATGGAGATAACGAAAGGGTTGTTAACTAAACCAGAAATAAATAACTAGATCTAGACTTCTACCTTCCGGATATAGCACCGTGATGTCTGCTGAAAGTCAACCGACGTTTTGGAGGAGCATGTTGCTTCAATCAGGGTTGAGTACTGGCTGCTATGTTCTTCATATTGTTTTCTCGCCTGAGCCATTTTTAACCCTAAAGTGGAGGAGAAATTTACCTCCGAAACGTCCGTCGACTTCAATCAGACTTCATAGCGCTATGTAAGAATAAACAACTTATTATAAAGAGGTTGTAGTTAGGCTTAAAAGTGCACAGAAAGAAACCTAACCTTCAGAACTTGGAAGGTGTCAAGATTTGAAACACGGATATCTATATCTGAGTCAAGACAAGACGCGCTTCTCACTAGATTTGTTGCTGGTGCAAACCAAAGAGAGAGTGTGAGATCGTGTCTAGATACACATCTTCAAGTGCCAGCAAAGGGCAGCTGTCCTAGTCAAATGTTCAGTTTTGACTATTTGTAACCTATTATGCAGCAATACTGACCTTCGCTTGTCGTAAGTCTTCGTGGTGATAGGAAACATGCGAAATGAGACACTGTTTACGAATAAATAAAATCAAATATCAAATGAAAGCTGCTATAGCCTGATTGTTGCACAATATTTACGCGGTGAATGCTTGGATATGACGGGCAGGCAGCAGTGATTGTCGGTCGTCTACTGGACTCCAGCCTGAGAAGACCTCCCGTCCTTCACGTACTGACACATCCACTAAACCAGATTTTGTTTCGGAGCTTGGAGCTGATCCCCTCTCGAGAAGCCAATAGTTGCTCAATACTCAATAAATCACCAGAATTTAAATAATCTGAAAGTTCATCACCGTGCTCACAAGACTTCGTCATTAGTCTGTAACCTGAGGCAGAAGAATTCGGTCCAGAACCTCCCATTCAATTTCTTCAATATAAAAACTTCCTGACTTTAGTCCGCAAGCAAACTATACCGACCGAGCGATCGCCGCCTGTCGGTGAAGTTAGTGCCAACTTTTGCGGATAGAGGGTGTCGCGTGGTCAGCGCAACGAATCAACACGGCCGTTAATTTAGGTTTTTTTAGACCGGTCAATTTCTTCAATATCGATATTAATATTATCCCCCATCTGCGTCTAGGTCTCCCTTGTGACCTATTTTTCTCTTCCTTTCTACTGAAATTTTGTACATTTCTCTTATCTCTCATAAATATTCCACGTCCTGCTCTTATTGTCCTCTTTCTCTGGATAATTCTGATAGTATTTACTAAGGTGGAAGATTTAGGACCACTCATTCTCCTCAGCACCCCGTTTTCAAACACCCTAAGTCTACGTTCTTCCCTCAATGTCGGAGACCAAGTTTCATACCCATATAAAACATTAGAGTGGCACACATTAATCTTTGTGTTCCTAGACAGCAGGCGAGAAAATAGAAGATTCTGATGGTTGCAGACACTACCAGAAATTAATTTGCTCACGGTTCTTTATGAATGGAATTTCAATCTTACTGTCGTTCCCGAGGATTTCAGTTTTGCCACGTTTTAAAATTATTTTTTGTCTATCTTTACTTGATATTATGATTTGATACGAACATGCAGTGAGTTCTTTATAAGAGCTGCGATAGCGTAGTTGATATAGCGACTGGCTACAGACTGGACGACCGAGGGGTTAGAGTTCGAGTCTCGGTAGGGTCAAGAACGTTGACTTCTCCATGTCGTCAGACCGGATCTGGGGTCCACCCGACCTCATATCCAATGTGTACCAGGGGCTCTTTCCCCGGGGGTAAAGCGGGTGGGGCGTGAAGCTGACCAATCCCTTCCAGCTAGTGCGGAGGTCAAGAAAATGTGGACATATACATCCACTCCACCGTCAGTCTTCATGGCGCAATGCTTAATTAGTTAGGCACAGGGACAACTTTACTTTACCTTACTGAGTTCCTAACATCTGCTAGATCTTTGGTGTTCCTCTTTGTGGTATTTATGTTATTCCCAATAAATTAACATCGCCAGCATAGACCAGATGTTGATGGGCTCCTACCTAAGTCCTAATGGCATATTCTAAAGCAGAGCTAAAAAGCAATGACGAAAAAGCATCTCCCTGTTTCGGATTATTCTGAATAGTAAAGGAGCCAGACAGATATTTTGTAAGTATTTTACTGTAGGTTCCGTTTAAAAGCAATTCAATTAGTCTAAACAGTTTTGTGGAAATACAAAACTCAGAGGGAATATTGTGCAATATTTTCCTCCTAATTAAATCGCAAGATTTCATGAAGTCTATAAATGCCTGATGTACTGCCCCCCTCTTGAAAATATCGAAATCGATAACTCAGGATTTCCTATTTTTGTCTCAAGAAACGGATTGCCGCCTCTTCGCTTTCAACATTTTTGAGGGGGGGGGGAGAACAGAACAAATCGGAAACGAGAATATTCTGAATTTGCCCTACCAGAAAGGGTGAAGTGTGCGTTAAAGGAATATCTTTTCTTCTTAGAGCAGAACAACAAGAAATCTTAAATCAAGAAATAAAGAAAAAGAAATAAAGACTAAGAGAAAGAAGTAATAAACGAGGGAAGAAATTAATGTGAAATAAAATAAACAAAGACACAGTGAAAGAAAGAATTAGAATAAATACAGAGTTGAGTTAGCCATGCAAGAAATCAGTAGAAATAGGTGATAAGCTCAGCTTGTCTTATTCTTTCAATCTGAAGATGGAGGCGACATGTTCCTCCGAAACGTCCTTTCATAGTCACTGCAGGGAGAATCTCAAAGTAAGGAATAAATATGGGTTTAAAAAACTTTTTCAGCACCAATTCTTGTTCTTCCACTGACGGATTAAGCCCTCTGGTCTGTTCCTATTTCAGAATTAATCTGAGAAGTATGGAATCTTACAGACAGTTTGTAGGATCCCTTCGTCGAAGGATCAGGCCGTCGCAAGGACAACACAAACACACAAAAAAACGAAGTCTTGCATTCGTGCATCGGGTGGGATTCGAACCTACGTTTCTAGTGTTAGATTGGGCGAAGACATTTGGTGCCTGAGACGGGACGGCCACTGTGATGGGCGTCAGCACACAGCAAACACAGAGCCTGGAGCCCCAGCTCACAACAAACCCCTTCGTCTTAACATCCTAGACACTTCTCGACGTGGAATTAGCATTGAATAGGACAAGACAAATTTATTAATACAAAATGTCAGGTCGTCAAATTAGTATTATCGTGTTCAAATCAGAGGCGAAAGTTCGCTCTGCGGGGGAGAGTGATTGTGGACGTAAGTTTAATATTTATGCATGGAAATTCAGCGCCTGGCCACGCAGTCGTGCAGGGAAGAGGTCATGGATGATTTCTCCCGCCCGATACAAATTAAAAAATTCAAGTTCCGTTATAATTCACGTCTGGAACCTTCTGAAGAGCGTGGGATATTTTTGACACTTCAGCTAACTGGAATCCTTTTAGGTGGATTGAAGAAAAATCTGGAATAGCGCATATTAATTCGTTAATTAATTAATGTCTGTCCGACAGTCAGCATGTTACTACGGCCTACTCTAACAGAACATATTTCAGTTAGACTTTATAGAGAGGCCGCGCCATAGCTCAAGCGGTTAGTCGCTGGCTTTCCACCGCGGCGGCCCGGGTTCGATGCCGGGTCTGGTCAAGTAGGATTTGTGGTGGACAAAGTGGCGCTGGGGTAGGTTTCCTCCAAGTACTTCGGTTTCCCCTGCCAATCTTCATTCCACCAATTGCTCCACAATCACCCTCACCTATCTTCTGGGGCTGGTACAATAGGCCACATTACCATCCTGTTTCTTTATGATCAATTTTAATATTATACTCCCATCTATGTTTATGGAATGCATCCTGTTGTGTATTATTTACGAAAAGATAAAATTTGGGACAGTTGCACAACAAATAATCAAAAAGAAACAAAATAGACACTATTGTGTCAATATTTGTTCTTATTCGTTATTCGATATAATTGTCAGTACAGAATAAGCACAGATACAATATGAATTCATTCTGATTAATGACGCAATTCAGAAGCTACACAGTATTCCTGTACGCCTGATGATAACCAAGGTAAAGGGTCGAAACCTGTAGCAATACCACCAATGAATAAAAACAAATGTTGACACAGTAGTGTCTGTTTTATCTTTTTAATTATCTGTTACCACTGTCCCAAATTACATCTCTCTCTCCCACCCGTGTCTAGGACTCCAAGTGATCACATTCCTTCGACAAATATTTACATAAAATAAGTAAACAAATAAATAAATAACAATCAAAATTAGCTAACTGATAAAAAATAAATACATTTAATAACAGGCTAGCAACGTAACTAACATTTTAAAACAATCAGCACCTCATCTCCGTAACACGGGGCTCTATGCATATCCTCAGCATATTTCCTTCTGTCATGGAACTCGAAGAATCTTATGAACCATCTCATAACTTTGTCATTACTTCTTATCCTGATCCGAACCATTTCAATCTCCACGGCTTCTTATATTCTTACACTCTGTTCTATTATAGTATTCCAATTTAACATCTTATAGTAATATATAACTACAAGTATGAACTCTGAAATAAAATGCTCGAAATGATTTTCTGATTCAAACCGAAAAGCTTTCACGACTTCGTCCTTATATCCAGTCACAATCTTGTGTAACTACTGAATATTAAAACAACTGACTTGAGTAATTTATATTAAAAAATAAAACACTGAAGGTGCTACCGACGAACACTGCACTTTAAATATACTTACACCAATAAAAAGTGATTCTTTATTTTTGCCTCATAGATAAGAAGCAATCCACTGGAATCTGTTTCGACTTGGTCTCAGATAAAATTTGTATTTTTAATTACCTTAACTGAAACCGAAACATATATACATTATCGCTAATAATAAAATTAATATTACGCATATGTTTCAGTTAAATAAACTGATTTCTTCAGGAAATAAATTAAATTCACATATTTTACTTAAATTTTCTTTGTTTTAAAATCTATATTTACGTAACATAATAATTATAGGAGACTAGCTCTAAGTTTTACGATTATATTTTTTATGCAGATATTCTTAAAAGAAAGTATACAAAGCTATGCTCTTCCCAACGCAGAAAATTATCAAGAAAAACACTTACAGGTACATAACACAATATGTAACACTCACTTGTATCACTTCTGTGCCCTCGTAACTGTTGAGATGTGACATATGTCATCAAAAGTAATAAAATCACAAAGGTCGCTGCTTTACAAAACACAGTTCGGACATTCACCATGATGATTATCCGGCACTAACACTCAAGATGGAAAGGAAGAGTCGGAGTTCCTACACTAAACCGTTTTCTCTTTCCTCAACCTCACCAGAGGAGACCCGCTGCCACATTGACCCCTACCGCCGCGAGTAGAACAGCCAACCTGCTCCAACAACTTCTCCTTGTTTCCACTACTGCAGTGACTCCGGATCATTTTCTTTATTGGAACTATGCGAGAACTTTGACATATCGCACCGAGCTAGCTGCTTCAGAAGGCACTGCTTCTGCCTTGTATATGGAAGGTGCTCAATTCGAATCCCAGCTGTGCATCGATATTTCTGACTTTCCTAAGCTCTTCCAAGCAAATACCGGGATAATATCGTAAACTGGGCTACAAAGGCTTCCTTCCACGTTCTTTGAACTTCATTATGCTCTATCATTCATTCATCGGCACTATATAGTTTGCGCTACTAACGTGGTCTACAACTATCACCAATTTTCTGCTACATCCCTCTTTCATGACGGATCCATTATCTATAACAGAATCAAGAATATAAATCGAAAATGTTGGGGTGACGGTAAAGTATATTCNTTCATAGTCACCGCCGTGAAAGCCTCAAATCTTATATTCGAGAAGTACTCGTTTGGAATTTCGACAGGGATGCTGACTATCTTGAATCAGGGTTTTCCGGGCGAATGCCGGGATAATACCTCGATTAGGCTAGACTGTTTCCATCCAAATCCGTTGCAATTCATCAGTCATCCTACCATTTCATGCTAAGTAGCCCAGGTTCTGATAACATCGTAAAATGAACCATAAACAAGGGTAAGTTGTGAAGACTTATAGCACTCCAAGCGAACACACACGTAACTGTTTCCAGATATTTTCTTTGTTATGTTTTAATACACCACTGACCTTGATGTCAGCCACTGACGATGCAGTTCTGCTCCTGCAAAGCAACCAGCACTACAGAGGCTCGCTCCTACGCAAGTACTTCACACAAAACGAGGAATTGTTATTCTTGCCCCTTATACTTCGCTACACGTTCGACATTCTGGGAAAAGGAGATATAAATGTTTAGAATTTTTTATGAGATTTAGATACTATATTGTGCACTTGTCTCTTCTCTTTGGCAAGCCTCTCTCTCCCTCTCTCTCTTTTCTTTCAGAAACTTGATAAAATTTAAATTTGACTTCGTGTGAAGCAAGGATTACATCTGGCTGGTAGGCACCAAAGATCAGTTCTGCCCGCAACATTTATTTGGACCCTTCAAAACCAATTTTTTTTATAAATACAACCTCCGATGTAATCGATCTCCAACATTTTATATTCATTTTTTCACATTACACAAACAAGAAATGAAATTTAAAAAAAAAATGTAAATTTAATAGCTTCGAGCCTCCCCCTACCAATGTTGGCCACCATGATTTTATCCCCTGGTGAGGGAGCACCCAAAATATTTGCTTACGAACTCAAGTTTAAGCAGTTTACGAACATTTTACCGATTTCTCTGCAGTATTCAGGATAGATTTCTTCAAAAATACTTTCAATTATTATTATTATTTGGTATTATTGGCCGCCTCTGTGGTCTAGTGGTCATAGTTCCTGGCTACAGATCCAGAGGTCCGGATTCGATTCCCGGCGCTACCAGATTTTCTGAGAAGTAGTGGGTCTGGAACGGGGTTCACTCAGCCTCACGAGGATAACTGAGAATCTATTTCAAGGAAATAGCGGCTCCGGTCTAGAAAACCGAGATTAACCACGCGACACCCTCTATCCGCTAAAGTTGGTACTAACTTCGTCGACAAGTGTCGGTTCGCTTGAGGACTAAAACCACGGGGTTTGTTTTTTTATTTGGTATTATTTCCTCCATGTTTACATTCTAATTTACTTTCCAAAAATCCAGGGAAGGTGAGATAACCAATCTCCCCAGCATCTATCATATACCCCTCAAGGGCAGCCACTGAATAAGTATCAGAGTCCCATATTGACTAAACGCTTAAGATATTGTGGCTTAAGGTTGGGTCTTTGAGCTGAGATAAGTAAAGACAGTTTGTAATACTTTACACAATAAGTCTTATCTATAGGAGTGGGTTACACCTCGAAGCAAGAACGTTACCATGCTTCTAAACAAGTTCATATAAAGAAGACATGAGTTTCAGGTGCCCCCTGTTGCAACTAATGTCGAATAACGACAAAGTATGGAAGTTCAAGGTGCATATTATGGCCACACCCAAAGGCGAACATGATACAATACCAAACAATTCGGGCGTGTACCACGATTAGCATGACTATATAGTGAAACTACAGGTATGTTCTGCCAAATGATTTCCCTGTGTATAAACCCGTATCGTTCCAAGATCGGTAAATTCGATAGTAACCTAAAGGAAATGCATAAAATTCAAACACCACTCAGATCAGTCCTCCATAATTATCTTGTAATAAATTAATTCGGTTCGTACCTCATGGGAAGCACATTACGTCTCCGCTACAGAGTCCAACCGGTTAATGCTGTTTAGGGAAACAGTCGCTGTTTAATGTGAGAACCATACGGAACACACAGATACACTCTGTGGGCAGAATATATAGCAATTCAGTCCATACCTCACAGGAAACACATTACGTCTCAGCTACAAACACAGACCGGTTAATGCTGTTTAGGGAAACATGGCTGTTAAGTATCCTATTGTGAATGTACACATTTGTGAGGAAGTATCAATAACTTATATACATAATTTATTTATTTATGGCGGAGAGCACACAAGTTGTCCAAAGTGGTAGGCCTAAGGCTCGTGACATGTATATAGGAGATGCTAGGTTCGAACCTTGTCCGGGACGCTATCAATCGCTGAGGTTTTCGTGGCTTCCCTCACTACATCCAGGAAAATGCTGGACAGCGTATTGAAACTAGGCCACGACCACATCCTTTCTAATTCGTTCTTTGTATTACCCATCATTCGACGTGTCTGTCTGAATTGTTGACAGCGCCGTTAAATAAACTACAAACAAAATCCTAACGCTTGCTGTTTTGTCGATATAGGTATATGTAGGCAGTTAAGAGTTGTAGTGACGAATGGGAGTACAGGATGACAGCAGTAAACTGTAACTTAAAGTATGCTTGAGTAGACACTGCAGTGTCCACTTTTGCTGAAGAAATTTAAAAGCATACATCTAGATAGCAGCATCGTTTAGTGAATATATTTACACCGTCAGGTAAACAAGTATCTCAGTTTAAAACACAACTGTCTTGCCAGAATTCTTCGAGTAAAGTAGCATGCATAACACCCGGGATAGCGCACTCGGTATAGCGACTGGCTACGGGCTGGACAACCGAGAAGTCAGAGTTCGAGTCCCGGTAGGGTCAACAATTTTCTCCTCTCCACATCGTCCAGATCGGCTCTGGGGTCCACCCATCCACATTTTCCTGACCTCTGCTCTAGCTGGAGGTGAGTGGTCAGCTTCACGCTCCTACCGCTTTATCCCCAGGGAAAGATTCCCCCGGTACCCATTGGATAGGAGGTTGGGTGGATCCCACAGAAGATCTGGACGACATGGAGGAGCGAAAATTCTTACCCCCACCGGGACATGAACTCTCACCCCTAGGTCGTCCAGCCCGTAGCCAGTCGCTATACCGACTATGCTACCCTGGTTCCTCGAGTGTTTGCACGGTAGTGAAACAATTGAAAAGGATGTGGGAGGAAGCGATTATGCCCTGTTTAATGATAATGTCCCATTTGCATGGAGGAACCAAGAAGCGCCATGAAGACAGTCGGGATAAGCAGTGTCCCGGCAGAAGTATGAACTGAGTATGGGGCGGGACGGCCTGGGTTCGATTACCGGCACTGTAAGATTTTTCTTTTCTCCACAGCGTCCACACCGGTTCTGGGACCCACTCAGCCTCCTATCCAATGGGTAAAGGGGCTCTTACACCAGCGTGGTGGGGGGAGGGGGTAAAGCGGCAGGGGCTGACCACTCACCTCCATCTAGTGCCGACGTCAATAAAAGTGGAGCTATACCTCCACTCCCTCATATGTCTTCATGACAGTGCTAAACTAATTAATCACATTGATAACTTTATCTTTACGTTTTACCACAGGAATTCAAGTCGGAATAATTACCGCTTGAGTGAACCTGCTCTAGTATCTTCTACATAAATTTCATCAATTTCGCTCAATGAAATTAATACTATGCTATGAACGCGGAAGATACTTCCTCAACTACGCGTAGAAAATGCCTGAAATATGACATATGGGTATGAGGCCCGCAAGTGAACTTTCTCTATGCAATAATCTGACAGGAAAATCAACATACGCCAACCTACTTCATACTAGAAGCTCCGAGGGTAATAGGCCTACTTATGAGGTCTGCGTTCTATAAACGCTTCAATCTATAGCTAAGGTGAAGGTAAAATTGTAGACGTGCTTAATTAATTAAGCATTACGCCATAAAACTATATGGGATAGTGGGAGGATAGCTCCAAGCATTCTTAACCTCGGTACTGATTCGAGGAAAGTAGTCTGCTTCACATCCCGACCGCATTATCCTCTGAGAAAGAGCCTCCGTACCCACTGGACACGTGATTGGGTGGGCTATGAGCCGGCCTGGAGGTGGATGAGACAAAAGTTTCCTTGCCACTGCCGGGAGTCGAAACCCTTTTCCTCGGCTCTCCAGGTTGTGGTCCGGCGTTATACAGACTGAGATGTCGAGCCTCTTTCCTCATATAGGATTACAGACAATTCGGTGGGCTCTAAAAGTGAATAATTATACAAAAACTTCATCTAGTGTTGTTCAAATATCTTACCAATAAAATTTTAAATGCCTGAAAGTTTTCAAACATGAACATCCCAAAAGACCGTATTCTTGTTAACTTGAAATATTTGCGTGGGTGAGTTATAATTGTTATTTATGATATTACAAATTAAAAAATGTAAAGGTATCGCTGTAAAAAGCTGCGAAGACTCATTACTTTGTGAGACGTCGCGGCTCCCCTATTTTCTAGACAATCGGCTCACAGATGGCGGTATGTTGTCGGTCTTACGCGCCGGCCGCCCTTTACCCCCAGGAAGATTCCTGGCACTCATTTCTGTTAAAGGCTGAGTCTACTCCAAGGCCATAGTGCGGTTGGAAGAATTAGGTCAACTGAAGAATCCAGTGACCTCATCGGGAACCGAAACCGCGACCTTCTGGCTTGTACCATAGTGCCTCAACTTACCACACTACAGCGTGCTCCGTATTTACAAACATAACTCTTTAAATATTTTCTAGTAAGTGAAGTTTTAAAATATTTTGTCGGTCTGTTCCTGGCCTGCTCTAAGTCAATGTTATTACATATGGCACGAATAGACCTTAAAGACATGTCAGTTTTAAAATCAAGAAGGATTAACTTCTGTGTTGCAATAGAAATGGGAGAACTTTTGCACTCTTCCTTTCAACCACATTTGACAGATTTTTCTACAGTATTTCTTCGTATACAAATTAATACATGGGTAGTTTCGGATTAAGTAAAATTGTGATATAGGAGTAACAAGGACACATGTACACCATGGATAATTCTTTTGATCAAATTGAAATTTATCAAAAGTTATGGCACCCACGTTTGTCTCAACACCAGCTAGTATCAAGTTTAAGCAATTTCTTGTCACAATGACGAATTATTTTTAACTTTTATCTTCGTTATTGATCTATTGCTAGTGAGGTGGGACTAAGTCCTTTGTACTGCAGCCACTTCTGGCCTATTGTACCAGCCCCAGATGATAGGAGAGGGTGATTGTGGAGCAATTGGTGGAATGAAGATTGGCAGGGGAAACCGAAGTACTCGGAGAAAACCTGCCCCAGCGCCACTTTATCCACCACAAATACCACTTTACCAGACCCGGGATCGAACCCGGGCCGCCGCCGTGGGAAGCCAGTGACTAACCGCTTGAGTTATGGCGCAGCCCTTCATTATTGATCTAAATAAGCATTTTAATATTATCTTTACTAAGATATAGCAACATGTAACTAACCTCCTTATGCGTCTCTATACTCCAGACTAACCTTTATTAACAAAATATACCACTGACTAATCAAACTGGGTTAAGTATGTGATTAAATCACTTTGAATCTTCCAGTGATAAATTCAAAATTCTATTTAAAGAGTGTAATATAAAATTACTTCTGTCAATAATGTAATATGTAATACAAACTCAAAGAAAAAACAGATATCAACAATTAAGGTACTACATTTATTCAATGGTGGTCAGAATTGTATAAAAAAACATACTTTTGCATGTATAAGAGGCTTTATGAATTTAAATAGTAAATGCACTGCTCCAGGTCCGAGGTTTCTGTAGAATTTTCGTGACAAGCTTATTTTTTACATTGAAGAGTTTTTACACCACGCCCAACCCCCAAGCTGGAGAATCACCCTTGTTGGCTCTCTGTGACTGCTTATTGAATATATTTGCCGCTATCCTACATAACTGGGGGGGGGGCGTCTCCTCCATCCACAACCTGAGGACGTGCCATGCCATGGTGACAAGGGTGACAGACAGGAGACGGCATTCAAGTATACTTGATGTCTGATCATTCAGGGCATCAGATTATGATACTGAGCAAATAAACAGGGTGGCAAAGGTTAGGGAAAGACTGGCAGTGAGCAAACAAACAGCGCACAGAGTTCATATGGAGACCTTCAATCTCAAGAAATTAAATGAGGTAGAGGATAAAGAGCAGTATTGTGTTGAAATCTCAAATAGGTTCACGGCTTTGGAAAACTTGGACACTGAGGTGGATGTTAATAAAGCTTGGGAAACTATTAGAGAGAATATCAAAATTTCTGCCAAGGAGAGCCAAGGGTATTATGAACTGAAGAAGCATAAGCCATGGTTTGAAGAAGGATGCTCAAAATTATTAGAAAAAAAGGAAACAAGCCAAATTGCAGTGGTTACAGGATCCAAGCAAAATAAATGGGGATAATCTGAACAATATAAGATGTGAAACCAGCAGGCATTTCAGGAACAAAAAGAGGGAATATCTGAGAGACAAAATTGATGAGCTTGCAGTGAACAGTAAGAACAAGAACATTAGAGACCTGTATAGAGGAATAAATNGTCTTTATTCGCCTTACATGTTTCGATTCAAAAGAATCATCTTCAGAGGCGCACCACTACGAGCAGGAAACACTGTCACATAAGATATTTTAACATTATGCACTTAGGTTATGAATAGTGCTCACCTAAGTGCATAATGTTAAAACATCTTATGTGACAGTGTTTCCTGCTCATAGTGGTGCGCCTCTGAAGATGATTCTTTTGAATCGAAACATGTAAGGCGAATAAAGACTGAAGTGTTGTAAACTTGTACGTCATACTGGACTGAAAATTATCTACTTTGTAATTAATAGTGTGACGGACCAGAAATCAAATCAAATCAAATTAGTAGATGCTATTGCAAAATTGAAAAAGAATAAATCGCCACATAGTGATCAAATTCTGACAGAACTCATTCAAGCAGGAGGTGAAATATTACATTCTAAGATCCAGAAGCTGATTAATTCGATTTGGAATAGGGAAAAATTGCCTGATCAGTGGAAGGATTCTATTATTATAAAGTTCAAAGAAGGGTGATAAACCTAACTGTAGTAATTATCAGAGGATATCACATCTATCAGCTTCATACTAAATTTTATCCAATATTCTTCTCTCAAGGTTAAGTCTGTATACAGATGAAATTATTGGGGATCATCAGTATGGGTTTCAATTTAACAGATCAACTACTGATCAGATCTCTTGCATTCATCAGATAGTGGAGAAAAAATGGGAGTACAATGAGACAGTACATCAGCTATTCGTAGACTTCAAGAAAGCGCATGATTCAGTTAGAGGGAAGTATTGTACAATATTCTGATAGTTTGGGGTACCCTTGGAACTAGTTAGTCTGATTAAAATGAGTTTAAACAAATAAAGTCTGTATAGGTAAACATTTGTCTGATAATTTTGTTATCCAGAATGGTCTAAAACAAGGAGATGCTGTATTGCCACTGCCTTTCAACTTTACTTTAGACTATGCCATTATGAAGGTCCAGGGAAACCAGGTGGGACTGAAATTAAATGGGACACATTAGCTGCTGGTCTACGCTGTTGATGAAAATCTACTCACCAATAGTATAGATATCATAGAGAAAAATACACAAACTTTAATTGACACTAGGATGGAGGTTGGTCTAGAGGTAAACACAGAGAAAACTAAGTATATGTTGCTGTCTCAGCACCAAAATGCCGGGCAAATTCATGATAGAAAGATAGGAAACAGATGTTTTGAAAATGTGGCACAGTTCAGATATTTGGAAATGACAACAAATCAAAACCTGATTCAGGAGGAAATTAAGAGGAGATTTAACTCGGGTGATGCTTGCTACAATTCAGTCTTCTCATCTTCTGTCCAAAATCATAAAAATTAGAATATACAAAACTATAATTTTGCCTGTGGTTCTGTATGGGTGTGAAACTAGGTCTCTGACATTAGGGGAGGAATATAGACTAAGGGTGTTTGAGAACAGGGTGTTGAATAGAATATTTGGACTAAAAAGAGATGAAGTGACGGGAGGTTGGAGAAAACTGCATGATGGGCTTCATAACTTGTACCCTTCGCCAAGTATAATTAGAATGATCAAGTCAAGGAGGATGAGATGGACAGGGCATGAGGAGAAGAGGAATGCATATAGGATACTGTTGGGGAAGCCAGAAGGAAAGAGACCATTGGGAAAACCAAAACATAGGTGGGTGGACAATATTAAAAGGGATGTTAGAGAGAGAGGATGGGATGGTTTGGCTTGGATTGATCTGGCTCAGGATAGGGACCAGTGGAAGGCTCATGTGAACATTGTAATGAACCTTCAGATTCCATAAAATTCTGGGAAGTTCTTGAGTAGCTGCACAATTAACGGCTTCTCAAGAAGGGCTCAGCTGCATGAGTGAGTGAGTGATTGAGTGAAATGCACTGCTCAGTCTAAACTTCTGAAGGTTTACTACATGGAAGCAAAAGTAACATTAAACAGGTTCCGCCAGTAACCTCAAAATCGTGAAATATCAATCTCACGAGGTTTTGAAATAAATGTGACAATGTGTTGAATTACCTTGTCCATTTTCCTCACTGAAGCTAGTGGCGATGGTTCTGTAAGACGGAACTGCTGAAAATGTTTCATTTTATATAGTATTTAAATTTATCCCACTTCAAATTAGTAACACCATTTCACTTCCCGCCTACAATTATAAACGCGATGTGATTGTCGCGCTTCGAGCGATGAAGATATAAACTTTCTACATTCCGGTTTGTAATCGAAATCGAACTCGAGTGTGCAGGTTTGTGAATGAAGATTTGTTTATACTGACGAACTCTGTTAGACATACCTGGAACGAATAATCAAAACAACGGAGTATCGTAATTTAGTTAATAACAGTTTCCAGAATATTATCGTGAGATGATGGCTGGTTTTACAGAAGGTGCTTTATCAAAAAAGCTAGCAGACCTAAACAGTTCACAACAGAGCATTCAGACACTTTCCTTGTGGTTGATACATCATAGGAAACATCATGCCACAATTGTAAAAGTTTGGTTTAGGGAGCTTCAGAAAGGTAAGCTATCAGTAAGCAGTAATCCAATTTTGTATGTTTATTTACATGTAAATACAAATATTTTTAACAGGTGCACGATGATTTTGAATAATAATTTTCGTTTAATGACCGCTAGTACATTACACTATCATTTTGTGATAACGGATAAAAAAACATGAACATCAGAGAAGTAAAATTAACGTTTTCGGGGCCCCATTCCCCGTGTTGCGATTTAAAATGGCAAGCAATTACGTTCCCACCAGAGTTTTACTCAAGTCGGTTTCCTTGCATCCTGTGAACATATTTAACGGAAACATGAGGTAATTTGCTAAATTGACATTGATCAGTATTTCACTATTCTTTCAGATAATAGTTCGAATAAAAAAAAGTTTTATAACACCTTTTCGTGTGATGAAGAGCTTATGTACGAGCATGTTATTCAAGTGGGATTTGTGGTGGACAAAGTGGCGCTGGGGCAGATTTTCTCCAAGTACTTCGGTTTCCTCTGCCAATCTTCATTCCACCAATTGCTCCACAATCACCCTCACCCATCATCTGGGGCTGGTACAATAGGCCAGAAATGGCCGCAATACAAGGGACTTAGTCCCACCCCACTAGCAATAAAAGAAAAGATGTATAGTGTTGAAATCTAACTTGTGTTCTAAGATTGCATCATACTCATACTTAATTATGTCGCATGTATGTACACAAGATTCTTGAGTATGTAAGCAGTTAGATATTGCATGTGAAATGTTTTTTGTTATGCATTAATAAGGTCAATTGTCTGCTAGCCCAAAGTTTCAAATATATAACTTCTTAGTAGCGCTTTACACAAGTGTATGACTTAATGAATTTTTGTAATTTATCTTATTGCCAGTTACATTTCTTCTTTTGGAAAGAATGGGAAGGTGAGGGCTAGGATATGAGTATGAGCGAAAAAGAAAGGAAAGAGAGAGAGGTAATGTGAGTGTGTATGTATATGTGCACTTTGTATGTATGGTATTAGTGCAGTCAGCGGTGCGGCAGCATTTAATCTTGTGTTTTCTCCACAGCTAAAGATAATAGGAAGTTAACATTTATGTATCTGGCAAATGATGTTATCCAAAACAGTAAGAAGAAGGGTCCAGAGTTTGGGAAAGAGTTTGGAAATGTTCTCAGGAAGGCATTTGAAAGTATGGCAGTTCCTGAAAATGATGAGAAAACTAGAAAAAGTATTGAAAGGATTCTGCAGATATGGGAAGAAAGAGGCGTATATGAACCAAAGCTCATAAAGGAGTTCAGACGAGGTTTGGGTATGTATCGAATTACTTTGTATAAAGAATGCCGTCTTGTGGGATGTGGTGCCTTATAGATCTTGTGTGAACCGATGTATCGGAGGAATGTACTGCCACCATTTCAGAGTAGAAAATTCTGCAAGCAAGGAACCGTTGTGAGGAGGTGTGCAGCCACCTGCTGACGCTGGTTCCTCACTCACAGATTTTTCTACCTTGAAATGGTGGCAATACGTTCATCCAAAATGTCAGTTCGCACAAGATCTACATGGCGCCATATCCCAGAGGACGGCATTCTTCATAGTCACTGTCATGAAAATCTCAAATCTTACATACTTTGTATATTTTTTACTATAGGATTTGAAATGCATATAGTATAGATCTTCAAATTCTTGAGTGGGGTTTTTGGATTCTTTTTACATGTGAAACAGCATAGTCAGAATTTTACCAGCTTTTGCAGGCAGCTATATATATCTGTGTGGAGAAGAATCATGTCTGTTTACTCATTAAAGTAGTATCTCGAAACCATTCATGTCAGGACACAAAAATATATTTCAATATTTCATAACACACCAACACATGTGTTACTGGAAAATTGTATGTGTATGCATCAATAAGCTGTGTTCATATAATTCTTCAAACTTTGTCTTGATTTTCATTTCTAAAATATTTTAGGAATGAGTAAACTCCCTCCGTGGTCTAGTAGTCAGAGTTCCTGGCTACAGATCCAGATGTCTGGGTTCGATTCCCGGCGCTATCAGATTTTCTGAGACATAATGGATCTGGAATGGGGTCCACTCAGCCTTGTGAGGATAATTGAGGAACTATTTCCTGGGTAAGGTATTCCTCTAATGCCTTGGACAGAAGAACAGAGTTTTAGGTTTGCAGTGTTAAAAAAAGGAGGAACCAAACTATGTGACTGTAAATTATTTTTAGAAGTGGCGGGAATGGCCGTATAGGAAAGGGAATATCTCCAGCATCTGCTATGACCTGGTCGGTGCTGTCTGTGATTGATTGGCTGGCAGGCTTGTTAGTACCACTGGGAGTGCAAGCCTTGGCAGCATGGCTGGGCTGGAGGAATATCAGACTCCTTCATTGCGTGCAACCTGCAATTCATATTAGGCTCTAAGATGTGTATACATTGATAGAAGATTTAAATGGTTTGGCATCAGAATTCATTTACTTTTCAACCAGTAGGTATTCACTGAGCTTAAGATGTTCTTAAATTAGCCAGTCTTAACATTCGTTTTATGATTTTGTATATGATTTGAAACAGAAGGAGCAACTCAAAGAGAGGGCTCACCTCCCAAAAAAAAAGTGAAGGTGGTGGTTGAATGTGTCAGACCAGAAGTAGATAAGACACCCAAGAGAGTGGCAAGTGGCAAGTCCAGATCTCCGATAAGAGAGCGTAAGAAGTCCGAGACAGAAGTAGAAGTTGAGAGAGATGGGATGAAGGAGTTGCATGTGACACTGTCACCAAGGACTCCCGCTGGAGACCCTCCGGAACCTGAAGAACTCATTAAGGCTTTATTGGTGAGACGAGCAAATCAGTAGTTAAGATGGCCCTTAATTTTGTGCATATTGTCGCATGCATATGTATTTGTGTATGTGTGTAAGGGTGCACATGTCTGTGCACTTTTAAGGCCAGTGATTCAGTGTCTGTCATTATTGATTCAGTGGTTACAGACAGGAGCAGAAGATGGCAGCAGGAATAATGTGCCTGAGACAGTGTGCCAAAAAAGATCCGCTAAATAGTAACAGCACTTAGCGGATATTGTTATTCTGTCAAGTTCAGTACCTCGTTGTAAATGTAGAGATGTTTGTGTTATGTTACATACTTCTGACGAGGTTCATTTTTGACAAATTCTCGTTGCTACAAGTATTTCAAGAGGTTTTACACTAGTTGACACTAATATCTGAAAATTTCAACTGATGTTCTAGCAACAATTGATGGCTAATGCTCTGGTTCTGAGACATCTTTTATCTGCTCGCTTTCCTCTCATGTGTATCAGGTATTGGATTCATATCATTGCTGATTTTGGATGTGGTTTGGCACTGGAATAATTTTATTTTGAATAACATTTTGACAGTTAACACAGAAGTTTAAATAACCATTTTATTTCTGAAAAGTTCATCGGGTGTTCGGACTGAAATATTTTGTACTTTTCTGTCATGATAAACAGCCAAGATAGCCCAGCTGATGTAGCAGCTAGGGTACTGGCTAGACATCTGATGAATCTGGGTTTGATTCCTGGGATGGGCAAGAGATTTTTCTGTTTTCCACTGTGTCCAGACTGGCTCTAGGACTCACTCACTTTCCTATCCATTTGATACTGAAGCCTCTTTCCCTTGAAGTAAAGTGGCTGAGACATAAAGCTGACCATTTACTCTCCCTCTGGTGCCAAGGTTAAGAATAATGGAGCTCTACCTCCTCTCCCCCTTATATCATTTCCTGCTGCTTGTTGAAGTATAGGACAAATATATGTTTAAATAAAATGTGGTTGTTTTTATGAAACTTCTAGAAAGTTATAAATTATTCTTAAAAAAAAATATTAGTAATGTAGCCTGTTATTGACACTGAACTGTTGCTTATCATTTATAGTCTGGAATAGGGGTTTTAAGTCTCCCAATACTGCAAGGGTGAAATCCATATTTTTAATTTTGAGGGGTAAATTAATTGTCACAGAATATGGAATTTTAAAGCAGTGATTGGGGTTAGATCTCGCTAACAGACCTAACAGAGTAGGTGTCTCACATCCCCAAAACAGATCAGCTTCCAAAATGTGTTCTTTATAATACCGGATGATGGAGAAAGATCAAAAACCCTGTAATCCAAAGTTTATTGTGTAGCTCCTCATCATATTGCATAACAGACTGTCAAAGTTTGTTTGTTCATTTCAGGATCTAGAAAATTCTGCATCCAGTGATGCACTTGTCAGGGAAAAGATTGCTAGTTTACCCCCGGAGGTCTCAGAAATTGGACTTCTTTCGAAACTAGAAGGTAATGTTTGTAGTGGAAAGTTCTTTTGATTTTTATTTCCTGATTTAATGTGTGTAGCAAAACTTATTATTCAACAGATGTCACTGATTCACTATCTTATGTGCAGTGCATCTCTCTGAAACTTATTAAAAACTTTCTGTACATTGCATTACATGTTTCAACCAACATCAGTCATCATCAGGTGTTTAAAAATTGGTGGCAGAAACTGTGTGCTTCTGTTTCTTGTTTTAATATTTGATGTGCAGTCCCATCTATGCACTCATGTATCTGTAACATGTATTAATGTCTTGTGTTAGTGTTTTTTTTTAATATAATGTGTGTTAATGTTCTGGACGATTACTTTATGTGGGTGGCTGTTTTTGTTGTGTTGCGTGTTTAGACCACTATGAGTGAGTGCTAAGTTGGAGTCTGTCTGCCTTTTATATTGTGTGTCACTATCTGGTGTTTAATTCTTGCAACGTTTTCTTTGTATCAGTTATACTCCCGTATGTGTGTCCTGTACGTAATGTGCAATTTGAATATCCGGAGTTACTGCTGTTATTCATAATTGCCTGTATGTGCTCTTCATATCTGATACAGAATGTTCAGCTTGTTTGTCGTATGTAATTTAGTGTGCAATCTGTACATTTCATCTGGAACCATCATTTTTATCATATCTACCTATTTGTAGGTGTGGTTTCAGCATGTTCTTATTGTTTTTTTTTTGTTTGAAATGCTATTCTTATTTGCATCTGTTTAAAGAGTTTTGTAATTTTTTTTGTTTCTTTTCCACTATATGCGAAAATGGCCTATTTTGTAGCATAACACTTGTGTTTGTGTTATCACAGAACAGTTTCATTTTTTATTATCTGTTCTTTTATATGGAGACTGAATGGCCACAAAAGATGTCACTGTTCACATTCTTACCATTATTTTCCTTGTATATTTTTATTTCTGCTACCTCTCATTGTACCCCTATTTAGTTAGTTAGTTATTGGAGAGGGTGGGTTTCCCCATGCACTGAGACCTGTATTGGTCCATTGTGCTTCCCTCTATGATTTCTACCAGTCTCTATATCCTACCGGTACTGGTGCTTACCATCAGTCCCGCCCAGCCAGCGAGACCGGCTCTACTAGCTGAGAGGTATCTATAATGCTTCTCCCATCTACCAGAGGTATTAGAGACTGCTGTTGGGCAGGAAACGTCCGTTAATTTGGCTCAGTGACCTCCTTTGGAGATATGAGGTTCTTTTACGTGCCGTAAAGCTACAACACGGGACCCACGGCTTAAAGTCCCTCCCGGAGGACTTGTTCCCTGAATTTTACCGCCCTTAAAAATTCGACGACCTCCACTGGGTATTTGAACCCACGTACTACGAGTCGTGAGGTGGGAACGTTACCTCTAGACTACGGAGGCCACTGTACCCCTATTTACTGCACACATCAAGTTTAACATTAGGCAAATGTTAATGTTAAATTATTTTTACTGCTTGTAAAGTGCCATATAAAAGTATATATTATGACAAACATACATACTTGTGAAAATATCTGACATGTAAAATTTGACTTAAATAAAGGTTTGTGGAACCAAGCCGTTATATAAAATAGAGGCTGTCTGTAACACGATTTCATTAACCACAAACTACTATACTATATTTTTACACGGCACTGCTTCTATAGGGTTGACATGTCAGCGCCTGCTTATGTCAGTTCTTTTGCTTATAGATAAAGCATCAGCAGAGAAGTTATCAGTTCAAGTGAATGAAGCTGTGCAGCTGTTGACAGATTATAACAGTAGACTCGCTTCAGAGATGGAGTATCGCAAGAAGCTCACCACCATGCTGAAGGACTTCCTTCAGGCACAGAAAGACTTGCTTGCCCAAGCTGAACACAGGCTAGAGGTGAAAATGTTTACATTTAAACAAGTGGTTGTCTATAAAGAGAATCTGTTATCTGATGGTTTAGAGCTTAGATACTGAACTTCTGTATTAGACATCTTAGGTTTGGAGTCAGTATGATCCGGGGCAGATTTCTCTGCCTACATTTCCCTCCCATATGTCTGCCCAGTAACAAGAACGCTTTTAGTCTAGTAGTATGCTCAGACCTTTAAAACTAGATGACTATAAAAAAGAGTGGTAGTTCACAGTGGTTGAGGGCTCTTGCGAACACTGTAATGAACGATTTGAGGCTTTCACGGCGGTGACTATGAAGAAAGCAGTCTTCTGGGATCTGGCACCGTGTATATGTGGTGTTAACTGACGTTTCGGAGGAACGTATTGCCTCCATCTTCAGGGTAGAAGGAAAAATATAAGAAATCCGCA
>NW_019724601.1:3243815-3347123 GCF_002891405.2 Cryptotermes secundus | reverse complement strand
TCCGCAAGCGAAGAGACCATGAGAACCGGTAAAAGCAGTCTGCAATCTACCCTGAAGATGGAGGCGATACGTTCCTCCAAAACATCGGTTAACACCACATATACATGGTGCCAAATCCCAGAAGACTGCTTTCTTCACTGTAATGAACCTTCAGGTTCCATAAAATGCTGGTTCTTGAGTAGCTTCACAATTTGCGGCTTCTCACGAAGGCCTCAGCTCCATGAAGTTAGTTTTAGTTTAGTCAAGAGTGGTTACAAATAAAACTATTCTTCTTTTACAGGAATATACGGAGAAGCTAGAGAAGGTGTATGTGGTGAGGCAGGAGGTGAAATCTCATATTCAGAATCTCCCTGATCTCACCCAACTTCCTGATGTGACAGGAGGCTTAGCACCATTGCCATCTGCAGGAGATCTGTTCAACATGCACTGATTTCCCCAGGGTGTGTGCGTGCGTGTACAGAAACTTCCATTATTTTACATTGTTACTGCATACAGAATTCAGAAGATGTGCGTGCCTAATTATGTTTCAGTGTTATAGAGTATTTATACTAGTGTGATACATACATAGTGTATACAGGGTTCCCACCAATTTGAAGAAGTTATATAGGTACTATATATATTTCTTATGGGAAGGGAATTTGGAAAAGATATGGAAATCGTATTTTTGAGTTTTTAAAAGGCATGTATGTCCACATAGTACCTTATTTAAGCCATGATCAATTCCTTCACAATTCATTATTAACCAATCATCCTGCCATTTGACATTTTATAATCTGAGGCACAGACAAAGTTGTGAAAGAGACAGAAAAAACATAAAATAGTAGCAAGGCAGAAAATATATGATCTGGTATAAAAGGATTAAAATCACTAGAATATTGTACAGTGACTGTACAAATCATGTTAAAATAAAATTAAGTAGATAGGGTGGTTGAAAATAAGATTGGAGTGAGTCATGGAAGAGCTCCCTCTCTGGTCTTGTTTAAAGCCATGATATATGAAATTCTTAATGAAGTTAGGGGAGGAAACAGAAGACCAGACATGCAGACATGAATCCATCTTTGCAGACAGTGTGTGGATTTGGGGGAGAGATGAAATGTAAACTGAAAAAAAAAGTAAATCAATGGAACCTTGTTGTAACTCGCTGGTGTTAGAACCCAAAGCTTCAAATATCATGAATACAAAGGCCACCATAAGACATAAACCTGAGCCAGTTCAGTGTGGTTCGCTTTCTCATTCTTCTTCCCACAGGTCTATTTTAATATTATCATCTGCAGAGGGGCATGTGGTAGCATAGTTGCTTGAGGCACTATGCTACAAGCCGGAAGGTCGCAAGTTCAAGTCCCAATGAGTTCATTGAATATTTTTCAATTGACCTAATCCTTCCAGCCACACTATGGCCCTGGGGTCGACTCAGCCTCTAACAGAAATGAGTACCAGGAATATTCTTGGAATATTCTTGCAGATAAAGGGCAGCCAGCGCGTAAGGCTCACAACCTTGCCGCCATCTATGAGCCAATTGTCTAGAAAATATGGGAACCTCAACATCTCACAATCCTATGGGCCTCCACGGCCTGTTACACGGATACCTTTACTTTACTTTTACATCTCTTTGCACCCCCTGTCAAAAAAAAAGGTAAAGTAAATCTGAAAAGATGTGAGCACCATATGGAATTGGTTTTTTGATGGATTAAAAGTGTATGCCACATATTAAGAAACAAAAATTAAATTTTAAATCACTACTGAAGGAGTTAATTATTATTTACCCATGCAGAACCCAGTATTACTGTATTATTATATAAGGTATTAAACATATGTTCTTCTAACATCATTTCTCTTTATATTTTGTGCGTTCAGGTCCTAAGGTCTCCGATTTTTTTCTCACACAATAATCATACCAAAAATTTGAAACTTCTGTCACTTTTCAACGTAATTTCCCTGCAGCCGTACACATTTTTCACAACGTCAATGCCATGATTCCATGGCCGCTGCAAACGCTTCTGTAGGAGTCTGTTTTGACCACTGGAAAATTGCTGATGCAATAGCAGCACGACTGGTGAATGTACGACCACAGAGAGTGTCTTTCATCATTGGGAAAAGCCAAAAATCGCTAGGAGCCAGGTCAGGTGAGTAGGGAGCATAAGAAATCACTTCAAGGTTGTTTTCACGAAGAAACTGCTGTGTCACGTATGCCCGATGCGCTGGTGCATTGTCCTGGTGAAAGAGCACACGTGCAGCCTTTTCGGGCTGTTTTTCTTGCAGTGCTGGAAGGAGCTTGTTCTTCAAAACATCTTGGTAGGATGCACCTGTCACCATAGTGCCCTTTGGAATGCAATGACTAAGGATTACGTCATCGCTGTCCCAAAACATGGCCACCGTCATTTTTCAGCACTGGCACTTACCCAAAATTTTTTTGGTGGCGGTGAGTCTGTGTGCTTCCATCGAGCTGACTGGCGCTTCATTTCAGGATAGAAAAACAGCATCCATGTCTCATCCATTGTCACAATTGATGAAAAGAAAGTCCCATTCATGCCTTCATCACGTGTCAACATCGCCTGGCAAATTTCCATGCGCGCAGCCTTGTGGTCGTCCATCAGCAGTCATGGCACCCACCTGGAGGACACTTTCCGCATTCGCAGGTCTTCATGCAGGATTGTGTGCACAGATCCCACGGAAATGCCAACTTTGGAGGCGATGTTTTCCACACTCAATCGGCGATCCTCCAAAACAACTTTCTCAACTCGCTCGACTATGTTGTCAGACCAGCTGGTGCGAGGCCGAGATTGTTTTGGTTCGTTGTCACACGACGTTCGGCCTTCTTTGAACTGTCGCACCCATGAACGCACATTTTTCACATTCATGACACCATCACCACATGTCTCACTCAACTGGCGATGAATTTCAATGGGTGTCGCACCACGCAAGTGGAGAAAACGAATGATTACTCACTGTTCTTGTAACGAAAACGTCGCCATTTTAGGTATCAAAAACACTCCTCACTCTCGCCGCAACCACTAGAGATCTATGTGCCATACAGTGCTGATTTCTCTGTCACATATTCACAAAGAGTGCACACGTATTTTAAACTAAACCGCATGTGTCTGCTTCCAGTCCTGAGAAAAAAAATCGGAGACCTTAGAACTTGAACGCCCCTCGTACGTTCAATGGACAAAAAGTCTCTAATCTCTTCTATCTTTTCACAGTTTTTCCTTTTCAATTGCTTTTCCAGCTTTTTTCACTCTTCTTGATGACTTGTAGAGGACCACCTCTATGGTCTAGTGGTCAGAGTTCCTACCTACAGATGCAGGGGTCTCGGGCTCGATTCCCGGCGCTACCAGATTTTCTGAGAAGTAGTGGGTCTGAAATGGGGCCCACTCAGCCTCATGAGGAAATAGTGGCTCTGGTCTAGAAAACCGAAATTAACTGCCGTGGGGATCTGTTGCGCTGACCACATGACACCCTCTATCTGCAAAGTTGGCACTAACTTCACTGATAAGCAGCAGTCACTTGCGGACTACAGGCCATGGAGTTTCTTGACGTCTTATAGTACCTGAATGAACTGTCTTGTTTTGGGTTGTCCTGTAGGTCTCTTTCCCTTAAATTTTAATTCTAATGTTCTCAGTGTCTTTGTTCTATCCAGCCTTTTTAGGTGGCCATATCATTTTAATCATTTCTCTTCTAACTTTATTAACAAATTATGGATTCTAATTTCTTCTTTAAAAAATTATGCACTGTACTGCACATAGTCCATACAAGTTTTCATGAAGAAAGATGGCTGAAACAGTAATGCTTCTTGTATTTGGAAGCTGCTCAAGTTCAAATCTTGGCCAGGACACCAACTATCCTGACCGATATTTTCATGGTTCTTCTGTCCTTCCAAGCATATTCTAGAATAGTGCCTTAAGCTAGGCCATGACAGCTTTCTTCTATACCCTCTCCAATTCATTGTTCTGTATCGTCCAATCATTTGATGCTGTATACTGTGTTACAATAGTGTTATTAAATAAATATACATGTTTATCAATTGTACAGGTGATGATCGGCATTTGGAATAGTTATAAAACTGTTATGCTTGGATTTGAATGGGAACCCTGATGTATTAATGTAAGAAAAGGCAGTCAATTGTTCTCGCCTTGAACCCATGATTCCTGTAATCAAAACACAAATGCAAATGCATGTGAAGTTATAGAACATTTCCAAACCATAGAATACGCATGATTTTTTCTGTGTATTGACTGTGTGAAGAGTTTGTGCAAATAACAAAGGTCAATGAATTATGCGATTTTTTTCATATTCGTGTATATCTGTAAAAGAGTATGTATTGTTTTATTGATATGTTACTGTAAATTCACCAGTTTCATTATATATAATTTGTGGATAAATCCACAATAATTTGTTTATAGTTCGACATTTCTGTCTGAATTATGATAATGTATGAATCTGTTTCAACCACTAAATTGGAAAACTTATTTTAGTAGGATAATGTCATGTAGATGAAAGATACATGTGTGTGCGTGTGTATTATATAGAGTGTATGATAGTATGCATCAGAACTGATCATTGCACACGAGACTGAGTGGTATGGTGCAAGAGTATCATTACCGAAACCATTTAATTTTTAATATATGAATACTTATTACATGTTAAATGAATTATTATGTCTAGAATATGACAAAATAAAGTTGAGCATAAAATTTCTGTAGCTTCAGAAATATTTTCATTTACATTTTAGTTCATCTGTACTAATAGTTGCAGTCAACTGTAGAATTCCATTTCTAGAACAGTAATGCTTCAAGCTGTTATCTGTAATATTTTTACTGTAGTTCTTATGAATTATAGAATAAAAACAGCTTAGTACAAGAAGTCCTTTAAGTGATGTATTCTGGAGTCCTGTAGTCACCTCACATTAAGTTGTATTCAGGTGTATTTAAATTAAACACAAACCTCAGTTCAGATAGTGAGACTTAGACCTCTTTCTCCTCAAGGAACACCACTTCCAGCAAGGAAGGCAATGCCAGAATTTGAGTAAAATTTGAAAATGTCGGAGTTGAGGTTTTCACAGTTGTGACTGTGAATAGTAAAGCTTTATGGACTGGCATGCTGTGTAGCATGGAGAGAGCCAAATATTTTGTAGGAACATACCACCTACATCTTCAGGGTCAAAAAGTAAGCAAAGCAAGAAACCAGCAGAAGCAGACATGAAGCTCAGCTTGAGATTAGGTGTGACACAGGAACTACAGTGTCTCATGAGAATGGAGATAAATATATTTTACCTTTGTATCTGCAATAAAGGAACTAAGGGCCCACAAATACATATTTGGGAGGAATGAAATCTTCTTGGACAGTCAGCAAACTGAAACTGTGTATTTCAGAGACTGTCTGTAACTCCAGTCCAGAACCTTTTGTCTTCTCGTCTGCTGTCCAAAAACAAAAATTACAATATACAAAACTATAATTTTGCCTGTGTTTATGTATAGGTGTGAAACTTGGTCTCTGACATTAAGGGAGGAACATAGACTGAGGGTGTTGAGAATATTTGGACCAAAGAGAGATGAAGTGACAGGAGGTTGGAGAAAACTGCACAGTGAGGAGCTTCATAACTTCAACTCTTCTCCAAGTATAATTGGAATGATCAAGTCAAGGAGGATTGAGGTGGGCAGGGCATGTAGCATGAATGGCGGTGAAAAGGAATGCGTATAGGATATTGGTGGGAAAGCCAGAAGGAAAGAGACCACTGGGAAGACCAAGGCGTAGGTGGGTGGACAATATTAAAATGGATCTTAGAGAGATAGGATGGGGTGGTGTGGATTGGATTGATCTGGCTCGGGATAGGGACCGGTGGAGGGCTCTTGTGAGCACGGTAATGAACCTTCGGGTTCCATAAAATGCTGGGAAATTCTTGAGTAGCTGAAAAATAGGCAGCTCCTCCAAAAGGGCTCAGCTCCATAATTAAGTCTGTAACTCCAACATCAGCATGCTCGTTTAATGATTCAGATATTCTCAGCATGGTTCATAAAGAACAAGTTCAATGCTGGGCTAGGTCAGCTACAAGATAGGTGGCCAAGTCACCATCATATCCAGGCTAAGTAATATACAACTAGGTAATTTTTTGAATGGGTGACCATGCAACACTAAATGATTTTCCTGGGGAGGGAAGCGCAGCCGGCGCGTGAGGCTGACAACCTTACCGCCATCTCTGAGCTGACTGTCAAGGTAATGTGGGACCCTTAACATCTCACAACCCTATGGGCCTTCACAGCCTGATACAGGGATAGCTTTACTTACTTTTTACCATGCAACACTCCACTAGTCACCATGATTTTAAACATACCTGGAGACTGTTATATCTTTCCATTTTTGTTCTTTTAAAAAGAAATGTCTCATAGTTTTGCAGGTTACCATAATGCTAAAACACATCATTTTCTCAAGAATTTGTATTTTTCCTGAAAAGTATGCCGTTATATTGTGATTCTTACTGGGTGGAACAGACAGATTGTATCTTATTGTACTCAAAAATGAGAAGTGATTTTGGATTTGTGAATCAAAACTATAATTATAAATCATAATTTGCTATACAATATGATCACATAAAAGTGAAATAACATACCATTTCAGACATTCTAACTCCTTTCATGAATTTTTATTTCAACTCATTAAAAAATGAATATCACATTTACTGGAGGTACATATCAAATCTGTGCCGCAATGAAAACACTAGAAGTCACGTGAACGTTTCCAGCACTGCCCATGATCCCTCTCACAGTGAGTTGTGGTTGTACGTTGGGCACTGTTCTCTGAACTATTTACCCTCCTTTATTGACCTTACTTACATATGCATAATCAAATGAAACTCACCTAGAGACTGTTTCAGGCATGCAGGAGAGACCATTAAAAATACTGTTTGTCAGACAAGAGAACAGCTGTCATTCAACTAGAGGCATGTCACTTGCTACTGGTTTGGAATGGGAATAGTGTAGTGCCTTAGCTCACATAGAGATCTCTACCTGCTGTCTCTTACTGGTGATCCACTTCCTTACATGCTGACTTCTAAATCATACTTTGGAGCAAATCACAAATCTTACAACAATACTTTCTGATGTTAAATACATCTGAAATTCTGTGAAATAATGTGTTTAGTCAAAACAATAAGATGTGAGTGATAAGATATAAATCCACTATATTAGTCCACAAAACAAGATCATGGTGAATGAACCATTATATCTGCTGTGTGAAAAATGCCATTCCTTAACTCAAGAATATGAAATAATGGTCATATAAGAATAATATCTGGTGCAGGGGAATACCACTGTCAAAAGTTAGGTTAAGTTAGATTTAAATATAAATCATTTGTGATTTGATATGCTGAGTCATACATAAAGAGTGCAGCTGAATCAACTACAAATCCATTGATCAACAAACCCTCAAATATTTCACCAACTTATATTTACTGATATTTTTTCTAATGCTTTTTTAAGGATTTACATTTTTAAGAGTTCCTATTTCTTTCTTCTTTGTTCTATCATGAAATGTGATTCTGCTCTGATTTTTCTATATTCATTAACTTCTACCTAACTCCTTATTTGTTGTAAATATACTGAATAAAAATTACTCTTTCTCTAAAAATAATAGATGTTGTAATTTTGATTTAGGGAAAATTGTAAATGAATTAAGTTTGCTGTCAAATGTTTGCTTTCCGAATTCCTTACCGATCAGTCATTCACCAACATAGAAAAGAAATTTCAACATCATCCACACTGAGACTTCAACTGACAGAAGCTGTATTTTAAGAATCACAAAAAAAAAGTGCATAGTTTGAGAGTATCTAAAACTCTTTTACACTCTTAATCCATATTATTTTCCTCGTAAGAACTTCCTAGGATATCCAGTAAAAGAAACAAAAGAATTGAACCAGGCAGGTTGATGTGAGAGTAAGGCTACTGGTGCACTGACTGAATCAAGTGTGGCTCACCAAAATGCTTTAAAGGCAGACCCTCAGCTTCACTTGGCTTGATCCCTGTAATGTGTAGGGGTACATGGGAATCATATGCAGAACAAATGGGTATGCCTTTGTGGCATCTTAGTGTTCCTGACTGAATGTGACTAGACTGGATTTGATGTGGTTAATGTGCCAGCAGCCCAACACTTTCAATTTGTTTTCAGCAGGTACTCTTGACTAAGTTACCATGTATTCCAATTGAGCTTTCCAGAAGTAAACCAAGACAATACATTCAAACAGGCTAAGACCAACTTCTTCCAAATCTTTATCTGCTACTTTCTACATAAATAAATATTAAAATAATGTACTTAATCTATTATTTACAACCATAACATAAGGATGAAAACATAGCTTATGTAATGGTTTGTTTTCTAATACATAGTGAGAAAGATTCAATTTGGGTGCAGTCACTTCAGCCATAGTGAGACACAGATGAGGATGGTCCAACTTTACCAAATTATGCTACTAGCTGGAAGGTCGCGGGTTCAAGTCCCAATGAGGTCACTGGATTTTTTCAATTGACCTAATCCGCCCAGCTGCACTATGGCTATGGGGTCAACTCAGCCTCTAACAGAAATGAGTACCAGGAATTAATTAAATAATTTTCCTGGGGAGTAAAGCACGGGTGGTTCGTAAAGCTGACAAACTTACTGCCATCTTTGAGCCGATTGTCTAGAAAATGTGGGACCCTCAACATCTGACAACCGTATGGGCCTTCACAGCCTGTTACAGGGATAGCTTTACTTTTTTTTATTATCATAACAGGCATCTATTTGAAATGGTTCTGTTGGTAGTGTATTACACTAAGCACAAATGTTCTGAACTTTACTTGTCATCCAATATTCTAAAACAGAACACAATATTCGGGAGGTATATCTGCTCCCATCCTCAGGTGAGGAGTACTTACTCAACTACTTTCGATCACTGGACCTCCATTGATCTAAGAGATGGACCCACCTTAGTAGGTGCTCTTCACCTGAGGATGGGAAATGTGTTTTGTTTCAGAATATGAGACACTAGATAAAATCTGGAAATAAGTAATACTAAATAAGCACATTATTCACTGAAATGAGAAGCTAGGAGCTCCTCCACACCATTCTCCAATGAATGTGAGGACATCAGGTATGTGGCTTTCAGGGGCCATCTTAGCTGCCATCATGAGCTTGTTCCAGTCATCTCTGTTGGCCTGCTTCCCTGGGCGTTTGAACTCAACAGGGTTACGTCCCCTGTGAGATTGCACAGGGAAACCAGAAACGACACATGCTATGGCAGGAGGGCCTGATCTGTTGGGTGAAGTCAGAGCTGAGGGTGTCAGACCACGTTCATCCAGTGGTAGAACCTGAGGACAATACAAACTTAAAACTCTATATNTTCTGTCAACAAATTGTAAGTTTCAGTGGCAGATTTTCCAAGTTTTGTGAGGAATTTGATGTTAGCACGTTGTTCTGCATTAGCACTCAGCATTATTCCGACGGAGCTCAGAAACACGATCCGCTTCTAACAATGGTCGCGGCCAGACTAACCGATGCACGTGAATGAAACTTTGTGTGACGGTAGAGGGAAGTCCAAGGGTCAATGCCCTACCCTCCTCTTCGTCAATGACGTGGCCGGAAATGAGTCATAAAAGTAATCCGGGTTCTTTATTGCCACACCTTGTATAATAAACTCTGCATATAAAGAAGTTCTGAGTTCTCAGTGATATACAACAGATGGTAAAGTTGTCCCTGTGCTTAATTAAGCATCACATTATGAAGCCATATGGGGGAGTGGAGGTATAGCTCCAGATATTAAATGGAAGTCAGCGGTCACCTTCACATCCTGGCTACTTTATTCCTGGGGAAAGATCCCATGGTACCCATTGGATAGGAGACTGGGTGGGTCCCAGAGCCAATCTAACAACTGTGATGAAAATAAATGCCTCTTGTCCTGCCAAGAATCAAACCCCAATTAATTTGTTGTTCAACCTTACTTAGTCACTATACTGACTGAGCTATAGTACAACCAACTTCATGGTCCTGAAAATGCTGACAGTTATTCAACTGATGAAGAAAAACCATTCTCTTACAGGACCTGAAAGCATATTTCTGTATTCACTTCTGATCCCTACCCAAGATAAATTAAATTTCCATCTTCATATTGTCATATGTATGAGTGACTGTTAGAGGACCTGGGACAGTGTAGTCAGGATAGCAACTGGCTGCAGGCTGGATGACCAAGGGGTCGGAGTTCAAATCCTGGTAGGGTCAAGAAGTTTCTCTTCTCCACATCGTCCAGACCAACTCTTGGGTCCACCCAACCTCCTATTCAACAGGTACTGGGGGCTCTTTCCCTGGGGGCAAAGCAGGTGGGGCATGAAGTTGACCACTCACCTCCAGCTAGTGACAAGGTCAAGAAAATGTGGCTCTATACATCCACTCCCTCGTATGCCTTCATGGAGTAGTCCTTAATTAGTTACGCACAGGTACAGCTTTACCTTACCTTTATGAGTCGGTGTTTCCTGTGGGGTCTGTGCTGATTGTTGCGCATGCAACAATGGATACAGCAACAGAGGAATGACGTTTTCTATGTAGTCTGTGCCAAGGGGTTATAAACAGGACAAGTTTAGTGTTTGGAGTTAGTTGTGGGATATTTGCCGGCCAGTAAGGACGTTAGCACAGAACACTGTTAAGATCTGTTGCCAGAAAACGAATAGTTAAGACATAGAAGACTTTATGTGTGCTGCAGTTACAGTAAGTTTTAGGGTGTCTAAACCAGTGAGGCTGTGATATTTACTTGTAGTTATGAGTTGCATGTGTAAGTGTTTAATAAATCCATTCACAAAGCCAAATAAAGAAAGGAACAGAACCAATTTATGAAATGCAGCAGCTTTGGTGAAGAAAACTTTATGGAAAGAGACCACTAGGAAGACTCAGATGTAGATGGTAGGATAATATTGCGATGGTTCTTAGAGAAATAAGATGAGCAGATGTGGACTGGATTCATCTGGCTCAGTATAGGGATCAGCGGTATACTCTTGTGAGCATGGCAATGAACATTCAGAATCCATAAAATGCTGTGAATTTCTTGAGTAGCTACACAACCACTGGCTTCTCAGGATGGATCCAGCTCCACAGAGTTAGTTGGTTTGTCAGTTAATTAGTCAATTAGTTAGTTAGGTAGTCAATTTTAATGCACTCAGATGATGGACAAAATCCAAAATAATAGTTTTAAATACCATGTCACAAAATTTTCAAAAGACTTCAAACTCAGTTTGTCCTTGCACTCACCTGATCAACCTTCTGGTCCATGGAAATGGCTAGCACCCATTCTTTCACCTCCTCATGTTCCTGAGGTGAGAGATGGAGGGATGCTGGCAATGGAATTTCCATGGGAAAATCAGTGTTTGTAAAGTCACTATAATCAAGCAAGTCTACATTTCCTTCCTCAATTGCTTCACACAGGTCTAGGTAGTGGTTCAGGAATACAAATGCTTCACTCTCCTGTCCAACAGCCTGCACACACCAGACAATCAAGTGACAATACTGCTGGACCAAACACTGAAAGATATTTAACTTATTGCTGGTTTGAAGGCATAGTAAACACTCTGATGAAATGTATGAAAAGAAATTATTGACATTTACAACATCTATTATAAAAATTACAAAATACCACAATCATAAAACAAGAAACAAATGAAGCACACACATGAACATGTCACAGAAACAATGAAGGAATGAAGATTATGGTCTTCTGTAATGTGATTCCATGTAGTCTGATAAACTACCACCAATGTTTTGCAAAAACCTGATGCCTCCAGTTTCAGGACATAAGAAAACTCTAATACTGAGCAAATGGATGCAGAATCCTCTGAAACATATTCAAAACTATACAATGTCACATCCCTAGAGACCATAATCTTGATAGTCACCACCATAAGAACCTCAAACCTCTCATTAAACAAATGAACAGACAAATTTATTCTGAAGCTGAACTCTGACAAGCACTTTCACTTTAACATAGCTTATGTGTTCTTATATATGATTTGTAGTTTTTATGTAAACAGATCATAAGATAATAGACTACAAACATTTGCAAATTTATATAAATCCAGAGGACAAAAGATGTAGAGTGAGCCCGAAGTAGATGGCAAGATTAGTTTTAAAACTTTTGATATTGCAGCTTGCTTCTTGCTTACTTGTTATACTCTTTGATCCTCAAGATGGTGGTAGTATGTTCATCTAAAACAATGACTAAAACAATGAACTTCTGACTACACATCATTACCCAGAAGAGAGTATGTACTCTTTCATAATAAACTAAATAACAATAACAAAGTTCCCCAATATTATGTTTCTGGACATTATCGTCCTCCTGCTTTTATCTAAAACACCGTCCTGTTCATATTTAAAAACACAACATTTCAGAGATTGGATTCTGTCTTTGTCTTCAGGTAAAACATACTCAATAAAGCGAATCCCTATCTCCAGACACCTGTGCCAGCACCAAGATAGTGTATACAAGCCTAGCACAGTATAAACCATCTGCGAGAGCTAAGACAAAACAATAAAATATTAAAAACTTTACATGTATGAGGCCTACACCAGAGAACTGTCAAGACAGAAATCATCACTGGAGATCTTAAATACAATACTCACTCTGCAGTCAACACCAGCTTCATAAAATGCTTTATCTGCGGGGATAATATCTGTGTGCCTGAGCAGAGAGGTGGACAGTTTGGCCACCAGGTGATCCAGTGTCTTAACTTCCCTGCAGGCAGTTCGGGTTGCATGATAGTGACTAATCACCAACAGAGTGTCAAACTCATCATGTATAGCACTACCAGCATCAGACGAAGTCTTCATTGCTTCTGTCTACATCATGAAGGCATTTAAATGATAATTACATATTCATCAAGAAAACTTTTAATATACTATTATATATATATATTTCTAGACTACATGATACCAGGCAGATATTATTCTGTTCCTGTGTCCCACATGTCATTCTCATCAGTCAATTTCTGGTACTAACATTACAATCATCATTGCTAGGTACACTTTGGAACAAATTAGGAAAGAAATATTAGTTGTATCTGCCTTCCCATCTCCTAGCTACAGACACAAAGATTAAAATACATAGAGCTGCTAATTTACTTGTTATTTTGTATAGGTATGAAACTTACATTAAGAGAAGAATATTGGTGATTGATGTTTAAGAGGAGGGTGCTGATGTAAATGCTTGAACATAAAGAGGGTGGAAGTAACATGAGATTCAAGAAATCTGCATAATAAGGACCTTCACAATTCATATTATTCAACAAATACTATTGTGATGATCACCTCAAAGAGGATGAGGTGGGTGGAGTATCTAGTATGCATGGGAGAGATCAGAAATTCATAGAAAATTTTGGTTAGAAAATCTGAGGAAAAGAGACAACTTGGAAGACTTAAATCTAGATCAGAGGCTAATATTAAATTGGATATTAAACAAACAGGGTGTGAGGGTGCAGACTGGATTCATCTAGTTTAAGCTAAGGGCTCTTGTGAAGAGAGCAATCAACATTTGGTTTCCATAAAATGTTGGGAATTTCATGACTAGCTGAGCAATTATCAGCTTCTCAACAAAGGTTCTGCTCAACAGAGTTAGTCAGTTTTACCGAGTGTGTCTCTAAGTAACAGCTGCAGAACTATTTTCAATAAATCTCATTATGGTAAACTTACACTAAATTCTGTCCAAAAAATTTTGATTTTCAATTGATTCATTTTAAGAACCTCTTTAATTAAGACAATAAATTAACTTATACATCTAACTTTTGAGTCCTCTGATAGATTTTCATGAAACCTGATATACAGAATTTCTATTATATGAGTATTATCATCTCTAGTTCATTTTAAGGTCTCTTTTACTTAGAGACCACATAATCTTTTCGTGTTGCTTGCTAAGTACTTAATTTAAGAACAATGTCTTCAATAAGAGATACAGGTATCCATAAAATACATACCTTATGGTTTATACAGTCGAATACTAAAAATTGGAGGGAAACTTTAAATTCTAATTTTATTTCAACTTTCAATATAAATACAACTCAACTATTCTTTAATGAAAGCGAAATGAAACTGGCGAATTTTTTTACAGAAAAAACTAAACAAACTGTCCTTACCAGACTCAGCAACATGTTCCGAAGTTGTGACCAGCTGCTGTACGCTTCAGGCCTGTTTAGGCCAGACATATTGAATAAGTCCACAGCAATGCGCTTGTAGATGTTATAGTTCTGAGGATATGCAGGTGTGTCATACTTTGTATACAGTGCCAAAGCCTCCAGCACACGACCATCCTACATTGAAAAAGCAGCAGGATGCTCTATCAGTAATAAGGTCCTATTGAGCAATGTCAATATTGTAACGGATTTGATGTACACACTGCCAGGCAACAGCTCTGTAAACATGATCCAAAATGCAACAATGCAGGAAGCTGTGTCTTTTGTAGATCTGACCAACATATCAATAAGCTGGCTAGATATTTATCACATGATACAATGTTTACTGTAGGTCCATGTCCGTTCCGCGGCTATATAATGAGAGCTGTGAGCTGCAAGTTCAGAGCGAATTAAAACTAGGAGTAAGGAAGAGTATAAGAGATCAGCCTGTGAAGATTTAACACGTGATCTGAAGACTTTATATGTGCTGTAACACAGTAATATTGGGAGTGTGTGATTTGGTGAGACTTATAGTTCCTGTGTTATAAACCCGTGAAGACTATTGCAGATAGGCTGAGAAGATTAGTGTGGAGTGATTGTAATTGTGTAAATCAGCAATAGTGTTATAATTATTTGTAGTTACAACCTGTAAGTACCAAATAAATCCAATTACCAATCCAAACCCCCATCTTTAGTCAATCCATACATGTGACAATATAATAAACAAATAATTACTGATTGAAAACCCTTTATTTCTTCTTAGAATTCTGACCATCTGTTTATACTTGGGTCAGAGAAAGAATGAACATGGCTGGTATGGGTTCAAGTCTGCCATTTTCTCCCGCACCCTACCTACACTACTCATCTCTACTCTCTCAATACTGTCACGTTTTAGGGGCATGACTATAAATGGGATATTGATTGGCTATTGGATTTATTGACCACTTACACACACCACTTGGAACTACAAGTAATTACAGCGGCAACACTAATCTTCACAATTTACAGTTCACTAGGACATGCTAAATCTTCTCATTCTTCACCAGTCGTATCCTGGCAATGGATTTATAACAGTCTCACCCTAACCTCAGCGCACATAAAGACTTCTTTTCACAGTGGCACTCTTGTAACTCTTTTCTTCTTCACAACTGAATTATCAACCCTCGACTAACTGAATCACCCCCTACCCAGTTGTCTTCCTTATAACCACTTTGCACAGGTCAAACAGAAAACAACATTTCCAACAATTCCTCTATTGCTGTTATAGGCGGTTACCTAGCAACAGCCCAGATACTGTTGATGTGTTTACGGGCCGTTACTAAGCAACAGCGGGTGTTCAGAGAGAAGACATATAAAAATGAGGCAGCTGCTAGGAAGATAGGTGGAGGAGGTGGCTACAGTGGTACAGATATAAAAAGTAAAGTAAAAGTAAAGGTATCCCTGTAACAGGCCATGGAGGCCCATAGGGTTTTGAGACGTTGAGTCTCCCACATTTTCTAGACAATCAGCTCACAGATGGCAGCTAGGTTGTCAGCCCTACGTGCCGGCCACCCTTTGCCCCCAAGAATATTCCAAGAATATTCCTGGTACTCATTTCTGTTAGAGGTTGAGTCAACCCCAGGGCTGGAAGGATTAGGTCAATTGAAAAAAATCCAATGACCTCATCAGGACTTGAACCCGTGGCCTTCCGGTTTGTAGAATAGTGCCTCAACCAACTACACTACCATGTGCCCCCCACAGATAAATATACACATAGATGTAGACAGACATATACAGACAGACAGACAGTTATTTAGCCACTCAAGTAATCTGTCTGTTTCTTAATCACTTGGTTAACTGGAGCCTAGCCTTACCCTGATAAGTTGCGTGGCTTGTAATGCTACATATTTATGAAGCACCTGAGGCCCATTCTGTTTAGCTGTTTCCAGGCATTTGACCCACTGACCCTGCTCTGCCAGAAGATCCAGAGCTCCGATAATATCCACATCTGCCAACTGTTCAGCTCGGCCTTGCCTCCTCAACCAGTCCTTGTATCGGTCATCAACATAGTCTTCATAACTAAGCAATTATAACAGGAAATGAATGAACCAATTAATCCAAATTAATACTAGACTCATCAATAGCTGCCCAGCCTCTGCTGGTGCCAAAAGACTACCAGAAACCCACAAGACCCCTCTAGAAAGATTTCACCTATGTAAAAGTTGTTGTAAGGTTTAAAGTGTAGTAAACTGGTTATAATTTTTATTTTAAACAAATTTCAATATAACAAATGCTTATCATTAAAGGAAAGTTGCCTCCATGTGCAGAACACCTTAGGACTTAACTTCCTGCACCTCTCTTGTGGTTTTACCTCCCATCCCAGGCATTTTTTGGAGTATACTAACAGTCTGCAGAATGTCACTGTAAATAAATTATTATTATTTATTTAAACTGCAAATGGGTTTTTGCCTGGTGGCAGTGGTACTACAATAAGATACATCACACAAATATAACACACCACACTCAAACAAAACACAGCACACAAAACTACACAAACAACAAAGGACACACTAGCACACAGTAAATACAATGAAAATACACTTACAACTACAATTATATAAATGAATATTAATAACTAAATAAATACAGGGTGAATCATATAGAACCGGCCCAATGAATTTGTTAGTAATTCCGCAGGTGATGCATATAACTGCTCACAATTACGACATAATAATCTGTGCGCAGTGCTGAGTCGAATGGTGTGCGCATGATCCGGCAAGTGACAGCCCTTATGCTGCAAGGTCAAGGACAATCCTGAAACGTGTCTGCAGTGCGCAGGCAACAGTCATGGAGTACACTGTTGAACAGCGAGTGTTTCTAGTGCCTACTTGAAAACGGCAGACACTTTCAACACCTGCTCTGATCATGGCACACAATCCAAGATAAGATATGTGTAAATTACTTTAATATCTGTATGGTATATTTTATATTACAGCTCATTTCGTCAGGCCGGTTCTATATGAATCACCTGTATAAATAATTAAATAGTAAGAAATCTACATATGTTCAAGGAATCACAAAAGTTAAATACATACACAATCTAACATCAGAGGTAAGCATTAAGTGCACAAAGTGTGTTCTAAAGGAGAAAATTTTGCTTCTCACTGCATGATACTATATGACATTAGCTGGATATGGCAGTCTCAACTAAGCATTAGTAAATGCAAACCTCAAGCAGTGAAGCAAAAATGTTAAGTAATCACCATGCATTCCAGACAGGAGTAAGCTTTTCCTGTCAGTCTGTTACAATCAGAACTTCCCTACCTTGGTTCTAGCTCCTTTGCCACTCTTTTAGCCTTGTTCCACTCCTCGGAGTGGATGAATGTGTCAATAGCCTCTTTAATCATATCTACTCCTAGGTACAATTGAGCGGCCAGGTTGTTCTGCTGTATGCTCAATAAACGTGGTCCTGTACATCATGTAAGGTTAATGAATACTCATACATACATCCTCACTGCTATCATGTATCTTAGCCAAGCATTAAGATTATTATATCCTGAAAGTTGAATCACAAAGCTTTATGGTAAAAAATGCTGACATATAAGAACCTGTTTAAATATTAATTATTTCTTGTTTTTAAGAAATAATCAGTCACATAAGATGGAGATGCATGAAACTAAGAGAAAGTGAGAGAGAATCCTTAAAGATGTGTTGTAAATTAAAAGTCTATGTATCAAGTCCATCAATAATACAACAATCATTAACATATTCACCATTTAACACTAACACAACATGTTTCGGCCACAGACAGCCATCCTCAGGTGTTTCAATGCGTCAAAACTGCTACACTGCTTTGATGCGTGCTAAAATTCCACGATGCAGTCCATTTAAAATACCATAAATAATTACTTAAAATTCATTACATTTTTTTTTACATTTTTCATTAAGTAATTATTTATGGTATTTTAAGTGGACTGTAANAAACGTCGTGTTTTTATTTGTTATCTTAAAAACCAGGACGATGGATAAAGTCCAAAATCCCAACATATCAGTGTGATACACAGACGTTTAACTAAAGATGTGCAACAGGATGTTGAAATATAAAATGTGTTGTAAAATTTGAAAGAATTATATAATTTTAGGATTTCAGGTTCGCATGTCAATGACTATGAAGATAATGGCCTTTTGGATTGTAATGTCATGTAGTTTGGAGACAGCCCTGTTTCATAGGAATATATCGTCTCCCTCTTCAGGGCTGAACAGCAAAATACCAGCAGAAGCAGGCACCAAGGTCAGCACAGCTTGCTTGTGCATGCGCACATGTACAGACACACACACACATTACATTTTAGGGATGAAGAATATGTTATGCAAGCAGCAAACAGCATGCTTGCTTACTCAGCTTCTGAAATCTTGGTAAATTTCTATCAAACTGTAAGTACATGGCATCATATCCCAGAAGACAGCTGTCATCATAGTCACTGCTGTGAGAATATCAAATCCCTGACACAAAGACACATTCTTAACACAGTGATCGTTTATTCATTTTAAATATGAAATATATCTCAATAAAGTGCTTGTGGGACACTTGTACTTAATTATAAAAACACTTACGTGTCAAGGAAAGTCATATTGTTATAACTAGGAGTTCTTTACAGATGGTACCTGCCAGTACTGGCAAAATCCAAGCATGAGAGTAACAGCAAATAAGATTTGAAAAAAATGCTGATTATAACCAAGTGTTATTTAGTATTGGTCCAGATATAGGACAAGCATACGTAATACTATACTTCTATACAGTTAATCTTGACGTTAACTACACCTGAAGGTCAACAAACATATCCTGTTGCTGGCTAAAGTACCTATTCAGTTTAATTCAGTTTACAAAATTGAAAGGATGCGGTATTTTTTTTCTACATTTACTGTCATGGAACTGCAGCATTTCATGTTTTCCAAACAATACATTGTTATTTATAGATAAAATACCAGTGAACAGATCCATCCTTTTGCATTACTATAACTTACAGTATACTGTCACATAGCAGAACTCAAGCAGACAGAAGAGGAGCAGAAGGATCTTATATCACAGACTACCAAATAAAGTCAGGGATATTTCTGGAGTTTTGTTTACAATTTTGTTAGTATCTAGACTATATCAGAATGTAAGGGCCGCTCCATAGCTCAAGCGGTTAGTCGCTGGCTTCCCACTACAGCAGCCCGGGTTCGATCCCAGGTCTGGTCAAGTGGGATTTGTGGTGGACAAAGTGGCGCTGGGGCAGGTTTTCTCCGAGTATTTCGGTTTCCCCTGCCAATCTTCATTCCACCAATTGCTCCACAATCACCCTCACCTATCATCTGGGGCTGGTACAATAGGCCAGAAGTGGCCGCAGCACAAGGGACTTAGTCCCACCTCACTAGCAATAAAAGAAAAATGTCAGAATGTAAGATAACAGATGAATGATGAATCGGGGAGAATTTGGAAAAAAAGCAGTTCTGGCCTAATCAACATACCATCCGGCATTTCCCTAGATAGACTGAGGAAAACTGCGAAAAACCTCTGTCAGGATAACCAGTATTGTAGAGAAGATGTGAACCAAACACTGGCCAAATACAAGTCTAGAATGTAGGACATGAAGTTCTGACAGCAGCGCTTGTAGACAGTACTATCGTCTGGGATATAATGCCATGTATTCACTCCACTTACCACCTACTTTCATGCTCGATATCTTGCTCAGCTTACTTTTTGACCCCAAAGACGGAGGTGACATGTTTCTCTCAAATGTCAGTTGACTTTCAACAGACTACACAGTGTTATATCCCAGAGGATAGTACTCGTCACAAGTCTAGAACATTACCACTATGCTAACCAGATTCCTTTATTTAGTCCTGATCCAGGAAACTGACAACAGAATAAACCAATTACTGTGCCTCTATCTTCATTGAGCTTGATCTAGTTATAACAGTCATGTTCTCATAGCTGAGCATCACAGCCTGAGGCCTGCCTAAGTTCTACTTACCTAACACTTTGGCCACTTCCACAGCCTGCTGGCCTTCAAAGTATTTTGTTGTCAGTTCAACTGCCTTAGTCCAGGCTTTGATAACGACACTTCGGTCTTTGGTGGCACTTGTGTTTACCTGAAACAGGTTGTTACAAGATTGGCTCTTTAACGTTAGCTTCACATCCGACATTGTATTCATTACATCTGACTACAAGCTAGGCAATAATCATAAATAAAACCATTTGTACCAACAAAATGACAGGCTAACATGTGCAGAGTCAGTGTTTTCTTACACAGCTGAAACTCCCCAACTGAGTTATCACTTTGTACTTACTCACTTACTTATTCATGGAGCTGAGCCCTTCTGGAGGAGCCACCAATTCTGCAGCTACTCAAGAATTTCCCAGCATTTTATGGAACCTGAAGGTTCATTACCGTGTTCACAAGAGCTCTCCTCTGGTCCCTATCCTGAGCCAGATCAATCCAATCAATACAATCCCATTCCATCTCTCTAAGATCCATTTTAATATTGTTCACCCACCTACGTCTTGGTCTTCCCATTTCACATTGTACTACAAAACCAAAACATTTCTAGAATTTTGACATATTTTGGCATGAATTTAGTCTAAGATTATTACAGATTATACAAAAATTGTGTCTTAAGCAATGACATCATAGCAGTTATTGACTGTACAAGTATGGTACAGGACACCCTTGTCCAATACAAATTTGCTTATACAAGCAAAAACAAATGCAGATAATTATATGCTGAACATGGAAAATTTTAAGACAGACAGACTAGCCTCAGCTACAGACCTGAAACATTGCAATTCAGTAATTCTAAAGCTGAGATAATGTTACTAGTTTCTAATGCCACAATTATGGACCTATGGACCAAGGAGTTGTTAAGATAGCTTGGCCTTATGAAATTTCTATAGGTGTGCAGTCCAAACTATAGATAAATTAAAGCAGTATAGAAAGGAAGGGGACCATTCATTTGTGTGTACAAAATTTACATATCCAAATATTAATGGGAGACTTTATGTTGCCACATTCACGCATCCTTGTTTAACCCATGAGGTGTTAAGTCTGTCCAACACAGATTTACCTAACATGCCATTCTCAAGGAACATAACCCCCATATTAGACAAGGGTGTACTGTATGCCTGAAACAATACTGCAGCTACAGAATAAAATGTCTTTTCAGAAAATAAAGTCTATCTTTAACAAAACCTTCAAACTTATTCATTCCCTGGCCCTACTCTCCTCTAAGAATAATGGCTGCTTTTATGAGCAGTATTTGTTCTTCTCTATTATTACTTGCCTTTTGCCTCATTTATTCACTTTCAATACTCTTAAATGATTCTCTACGTATTTCAGCCATCTTACTTTGGGCCTAAACTTAGCATATTCCAAGGTAACAAGATATACCTCATTATCCTTACACCTTTCATTATCCATTTCCCTAAGTTGTCCACCTGATATCAATCACTATGTCTCATAATATATATTGTTTTATGAGCTGAGGTTGTTAGCCTCATGCCCAACCCCCAAATTGAATGATCAAAGGACTACCTTTCAACTTTTCCTGCATGGGTGACCCTACAAGATTATGACACCTGAACCTCCAAAGCAGTAGCTTAAAATACAGTCAAGAGATGTTACAACCTACTGCTCTCTTCAGTACGTGCCATAGAGAGGCGCAAAACGTTTCTAAATGACGGTTAATAGCCAGTAAAAAGATGCATCATCTAAGATTCAAGAATCTGTTTTGTAACCATCAAAGGTTTAATATATGAACCATGGGTTGACAGGCACAAAGACCTATCTGTGTGTAAAACCTGGTAGTATTACCTTTAGAAGGCAGTCAACTGCTGTTTTATACTCTCCACTCTGTTCCCATTCTCTGGCCTGAGCCAGCAGACTATCAGCATCCTTGGAACCCTTTGATCCAATCTCACGGTCATATTCAGCTTGCAGTGCTGGCAGCCGACTGGGCAGGTACTCACGACACACCCTAAGCGCATCCACCCACATTCCTGCATCCTAATGGACACAATGAAAAAGAAAGAGTTACCTTGTTGTATGGTCTTTGCATGAAATTAACATTAGGACACAGTGTCTGCCTGCATGTTTAATGTTCAGAATTACTTAATGCATTTCAAGCAAATTCCAAGATGTTCACAGCAGTGACTGTTCAGATTGTAGCCTTCTGGTGTGTGATACCAAGAGGTCTTGTGCGCCGATGACATTCCAAAGGCACAAGTTGCCTCCCCTCATGTGGGTCTGGGTGACTGCTATTTTGCTGCCTGCATATGCACTTCAACTATGAAGACTGAGGCAGTATGTACCTACCTATAAAATGTCAGTATCCACCTAGAATGTTACAATGCATCACAACTCAAAAGATCACAATCCAGATTTCAATCGAGTTCGATACTGAAGTTCCACACTAAAAATTTCCTTGCAAATTTAATTTTGCTTCATATTTCTTCAATATATTACTTACTTCACATAAAGTTCAGGCTGAACTTTACTGATTTTCACAAAAATTTGTCCTTGTATAAAAAGATTCATAAGTGACATAAAAGTCAACAAGACACTATCACTTTTACTTAAAACATCTTTTAATATGTCAAATATTTAATTAAGAATCATGATAGAAAGTCGTCTTCTGGGTTTAGGCGCCGTGTATTCTTCGTTTTGGCCAACGTTTCGGAGGAACGTATCGCCTCCATCTTCAGAGCAGGTGAATGGCTTGGAATGCAGAGAGCAGTAGCAGTAGCAGCTACTGCTACTGCTCTGAAGATGGAGGCGATACGTTCCTCCGAAACGTCAGCCAAAACGAAAAATACACGGCGCCTAAACCCAGAAGACGACTTTCTTCTTAGTCATTGCCGTGAAAACCTCAAAACTTACAAGAACAATGATAGTTCAGTTAGTAAAGCAATGGGCTACATTCCTGGCAGGGGCAAGATTTTTCTCTTTTCCATAGTGTGTAGACCAGCTCTAGGGCTGACCTAGCCTTCTACCCAATGGGTACTTTGGGCTGTTTCCCTGAGGGTAAAGCAGCAGGTGTGTGAAGCCGACCACTCATTTACATCTAGTATCATAGATTAATGAATAATGAATTGGAAGGGATGTGGAAGGAAGCAGTCATGGCTAATCTGAGACTCTATCGCAGCATTTGCTTGGATAGACTGGGGAAAGTAGCAAACTCCCTGTCATTATAGTTGGTATATTAGTTGAGATTCAAGCTGGACGCCTTCCGAACACAAGCTGTAAATATCAGCACTTCAACCAACTTAGTCTGTAGTTTTCACTCTGAAATAGCCATGTCCCCCCTTTGATAGACAAAACAGACAGTTTTTCTGCTGGGCCTCACCTGGTACTGTTTGATGATCAGATCAGGTCTCTGAGCCCGCAGCATCAAGGACTCAAAATCTGAGTAATTCTTAGAGTTGAACACATCTTTTGCCTGACCAAGTAAGACCTCTGTAACTGAGTCAGGGTCATGTTCCTCTGCCACCCGCTGTGCGTTCTTCCAGTCTTGGTTGTGAATATACCTGCAACAGACAGCAGGAAGGGAAATAATCCTTGCTGTCACTATAAAGCATGCGTTACAACCATAACCTTAATTTTTTTTAATATCAAATATCACAATTGAGTTGGTTAGCAATCCTGTTTCATAGCCTGGAGGTCAGCTATCCTAACAAGTTCCCTGTGGCTCTCATCAGTCATTCCAGGCAAAGGCTGAGTTAATACGTTAATAGGCCACGCCATCGTTCAAGCGGTTAGTCGCTGGCTTCCCACCGCCGAGTGGACCCAACTGGACCCCACCCCCCACTAAGCGAAATGCCAATTAATATGTTAATACAGGTGATAACCACTTGCTTCCACATCCTTTCTAGTGCATCATTTACAATCTTCTCCTTATTCAATGCTGTATAACTTATGCAAATCAGAATTATCACTGTATAAACTAAGAAACAAACATTCACTTTCATGCTTGTGACCTAGCTTTCTTGACGTAAGACTCTAGGACTTTTGTGTTTACTTCATTTGTAGTCTATTTAACAATTTTGTCAGTAACAGTGACTGCACAGTGCTGAATGATGCAGTGATAATGTGTATTGTAGGTATAGTCAGATTATAAAGCTATTTAGGCTCATACTGCTACTGTACAGCCTGATAGAGACCTGCAACAATGTGCAGAGCTTCACTTCTCACTGAGCAGCAAACATGGATCATGTAAATTTGTGTATTATATACAGGACAAAAATATCACAGAATCTGAGAACTCCTGTCTTATGGGATGCCATTATGCAAACAACTCAGATGTTAGATATAAAATCTTGTTTCTGTAACATGCTGTAACAAAAATATGAGATGATATAGCTCAAACTATTCCAAAAAAGGGCAAAAACTTCTGGTTAAGCATAAAAATATATGTAATACATAAAATTCACAAAATAATACTGCAAAATTTCAATTGTATGTACCTGACTGAAGCAAGGGCACACCCCTGCAATTAAATCAAATAGACTTGATCACTGAGGTGAAAAGGAAAGCTGATGGAAGATTCATGCTTCAACTGTACAGGTAAAAATTACAGACCAGTGTGGAGAAATGAATCAGATCTTTGCTTCCAGTTACCGTCTCTCTCAAGTACCATCTATTCAGAGATAACATTCATTGTGTAGATGGACTAACTATTGTTTTCCATCCATCATGCTGCAATAAGCACCCTCTCATTTCTCACTCAGACTGTCTACATACACAGTAACCAAATGCCTGTCTGTCCATCTGTCCTACTCTGTTTCTCCCAAACGTAAATAAAATAAAATAAAATCCATTAAATTTTCTATTAAAATTTGCATTATTTTTGTTAAATTCTATTCCACCTCACAAGGGGTGTCATCCATTTGTTAAAACTATATGTTTCTCTCTGGGTGTTTTATTGCAGAAGCTTGTTTTTTATGTTCGTTAGCCCGTTGTTCTGTTACGTCTGCAATCTGCAGCCCCTTGCTTGTGTGTTGTTCCCTCTAGCAGCGTCTGGTGTCATCTTCATTAGCATAAGTAGAAGAAAAAGGAACAATATGTTGCATTATTGATGGAATGTGTTACACATAGACGTTTTAATATGGCTTGCAACACAATGCTAAAATACAGAATTACAAATAGTTTTAAATGTTACTCACATGAGAACGGCCTCCCTGGGTTTACCAGCCTTTACAAATTCCTTTTCGGCCTCGTCAAATTTTCCATCATCTTCCAGTGCCATGGCACATTTGTAGTGGATATCTGGCACTTTTGACTTCATGGCAGTGCGTGCCAAATCAAATGCAAACTCAAACTGGGAAAACACAATTCAGAAACCATATTTCTATAGTAAGGTAAAAAGGTTAATTTGTCTCTGTGCTTAACTAATTAAACACTACACCATGAAGGCATATGGGAGAGTGGATGTATAGATCCACATTTTCTTGACCACGGCACTAGCTGGATGTGAGTGGTCAGCTTCACACCCCTGCCACTTTCTCTCCAGGGAAAGAGCCCTCAGTACCCATTGGATAGGAGACTGGGTGGAGCCCAGAGCTGGTCTGGACGATGTGGTGAAGAGAAAATTCTTGACCCTATCATGACTTGAACTCAGACCCCTCAGTCGCCCAGCCCATAGTCAGTCACTATACTGACTATGCTATCCCAGCTCCTATATTTCTACAGTACTGAACAAATTATCATGACACATAGACATGTTTAAATGGTTTGCTTCTAGCAATGCTCAGTGTACATCACAGCCAAATCTTTTCTCATAATAAACATTCAAGAACCAGTTGTGATGGTGGCTTTAACAGTTAAATTTAACATTCCATGTTACTAGTGAGCTGTTGTTAGTACAGTGACCAGATTATAGGCTGGCCAAGTGATATATGATTTCTAGTACAGGCATAGATTTTGCTCTTTTCCATGAGAGGCAGACCAGTTCTATAGATCTGCCAAGCATACTTATGGGTAACAGGTCTTGTTTCCTGCGGTTAAACTGACTAGTGCATGAAACTGACCTCTCATCTCCATCTAATGCTAAGGGTAAGAATACATGGAGCTATACCTTTACTGCACCATATGCCTTCATTTGGTGGTGATTAATTAAGCACAGGCACAATATTAACTATTTTATCAATATTTTAAATCTCTTCTGTTTCCATGATATTTCATGCATTGTTTTCATCTTCAAGAGGTTCAGACAACATGTCTTGTGTAGGCAGAAGTATGAGTATATATGTATATTTTACCTATGGGAAGTGCACTGTTCTGTGTAGTCAAACTCTCAATTGTCATACAAATATCACTACAACAGACATTTACATAGCTGCGACGTTTATATTATTTATGGCACTAAATTAAAAATAAAACATGTTGACAAGGTGAACTCTGATATGGTTAAAACAAAACTTAAAACATCAACCTAAAGGTAAAAGATGCCAGGGAAGACCTATGAAATGACTAAAGGATCCTATTTTGTAATATATAAACCAAGTTTCTATAGTCTGTTACTGAAACTGGTGAAGATGATTAAATAATAAAACAGGAACTTGGGCCCTAAGGGTAAGATATTGGGAAAATATGATTATTTTTCAAAAGCTATAATAAGGAGAAAACAAATGAACAGACATCCTTACATACAATAAAAGAAATATACTACTAAAATTATGGCATTTCATATAACACTCATTATGATAAACTCTTCACCACAGACCATACCAATAGTAGACCTCCACCATATTGCACTGTATGCCAGCATTAACATACCTGATAAATTTCGCAAGCATAATCAATAGAGATTTCCAGAAGATTGAACTTAGTAAGGAGCTTAACAGCTGAATCACCTCCTAAGGATTTAGCCCACAGGAATGCAACTTGCTGGCTGGCCTGCTGCCCTCCACTGTTCTTGGCAACCTGGAATGTTAAGAACTCCATCTACATAATGTATACACACTGTGCTGAACAAGGTATGTCTCAGTCATGACTGGCCTCAATATATTACACGTTTCCTTATTTACCAAAGAAGCCATCTGGTTGTCTGTCTTTTGAGGCATGTGAATAGGCATGGGATACCTCAGTGGGTACAGCACAGGCCATGGGTTGGATGGTCAGGGTGTGATTCCTGGCAGCGGCATGATTTTTCTCTCATCCATATCATCAAGACAGGTTCTGGGGCCCTATACAATCAGTATCAGGGGCTGTTTCCCCAGGAGTAAAGCGAATGTAGTGTGAAACTGACAATTCACCTCCATCTAGTGACAAGGTCAAGAATACTGGAGCTATACCTCCACTCCCCCATATGCTTTCATGTCATGGTGCTTAATTAATTAAGCATAGGGACAACTTTACTTTTATGTTTAATATTTGTCTTTTACAAAAACAGTAGAGTTTACAGTAAATGAACTGGTAGTTACTCCTTTTAGGTTTTCATGGTAGTTATTGCTGATAGAGGCAGCATGTACCTCCAAAATGTTGGCAACACTTCCGACATCCACAATGTGAAATGATCAAAGAACTCAACTAGTATCAAGAATAGGTAAGATGTAAGACTGTCCTGATAATGAAAAAATATATAATTTTTTTAATGTTAGTGGGGTGGGACTAAGTCCCTTGTACTGCGGCCACTTCTGGCCTATTGTACCAGCCCCAGATGATAGGTGAGGGTGATTGTGGAGCAATTGGTGGAATGAAGATTGGCAGGGGAAACTGAAGTACTCAGAGAAGACCTACCCCAGCGCCACTTTGTCCACCACAAATCCCACTTGACCAGACCTGGGATCGAACCCAGGCTGCCGCGGTGAGAAGCCACTGACTAACCACTTGAGCTATGGTGCGGCCAACCAATGATATAAGTACAATAATTTAAATATTCTGAAAATCTAGTAAGACCAAGGGGGAAAAAGAGGTCTGAAGAATTATTCTTATGTATAAGTGCTTGGTTCATGCTGGTTTCTTACATGGCTTACTCTTCAGCCCTGAGGACAGAGGAAACATGTTCCTGCAAAATGTTGGTAGACTTTCAACAGACTTCACAGCACCCCACAGGACAGAACCCTTAAAAAAGTTTAACAGAAGATGCCAAAATATTTAATATGTTGGCTGCTGTTTATGTATCTACAAACTATTCACTAAAATTTATATAACCAACAAAAAAATTATCCTTCAATTAAATTTTTCAGACTTGGTCTACGTGCAGTAATACTGAGGGATAAATTAACTTTATCCTGATATCTGATAATATTTTATTAAAATCCAACATTTCCTATGGTCAGCTGCTGTTTCTTTGATCAGCTGTCAACCAAATGGTACAGTCATCATTTCAGTGCATACAGCAAGCCTTTACCAAGCAAGTGCTGCCACCTACTAACTTTTTATTATACATTTGCCTCTGTGGCCAGATGTCAGTACATGACTGATGCATATTTTCTCCTTCTTTCTGTGTTTAGATGTTAATCAAACTCCTCAGCCATAATTTCAGTGCTTTCATCAAGTTAGTATTGCATCTGCTGATAGATTTTATAGTATTTTTCAAATATAAGCAATATTATATGTACTATGCAGATAATTGGGAGTAAAATGGTTGAAAAATCTTGGCAAAGGAGAAGATTTTCAACCTCATCACCAGGCAGAGTTAAGTCCAGAGAAATGTGTTAAGTAAGTCAATGCATAAGGCTGTGCCATAGCTCAAGCGGTTAGTCGCTGGCTTCCCATCACAGCGGCCCAAGTTCAATCCTGGGTCTGGTCAAGTGGGATTTGTGGTGGACAAAGTGGCGCTGGGGCAGGTTTTCTCCGAGTACTTCGGTTTCCCCTGCCAATCTTCATTCCGCCAATTGCTCCACAATCACCCTCACCTATCATCTGGGGCTGGAACAAGAGGCCAGAAGTGGCCGCAGTACAAGGGACTTAGTCCCACCCCACTAGCATTAAAAGAAAAAAAGTCAATGCATTGACTGACCCTGTAAGCATCCTCCCACATGTTGGAGGCTCGGTACATGCTGACAGCCCCTTTCCAGTCTCCAGCACTGAGGTAATGTTGTTCTGCACCCTTCCAATTGTTATCTGCCTCCATTTCTTGTGCAAGATGCACATGTGTTGTCTGCACCAATTCAGGATGGTGCTGACCTACCAAGCGTATCATCTGTCACATGGAACAAAATAAACTAAGTTTAAAAAATAAATACCATATCACTACAGTCAGAATTAACACAGGTATTGGCAAGAATGGTAATAGCAGAGGAAGACTGTAAGATATTCAAACTGTAAGAGAAATTAAGAAATTAAGAGAGAATTACAGATTCCTCAAAGAAATTACTTACTTACTTATGTACTTATGAAGCTGAGACCCTCTTGAGAAGCCTCCTATTCTGCAGCTACTCAAGAATTTCCCAGCACTTTATGGAACCCAAAGGTTCGTTATGGTATTCACAAGAGCCCTCCACTGGTCCCTATCCCAAGCCAGATCAATCCAATCCATACCATCCCATCCTATCTCTCTAAGATCCATTTTGATATTGTCCGCCCACCTATGCCTTGGTCTTCCCTGTGGTCTCTTCCCTTCTAGCTTTCCCATCAATATCCTATATGCATTCCTCGTCTCCCCATTCATGTTACATGCCCTGCCCACCTCATCCTCCTTGACTTGATCATTCTAATTATACTTGGAGAAACAACAGAATTTATAAAATAACACAGAAGAAATTGGAAAGAACATATTGACGGGGTCAGCTCTGGAAGGAATCAAAAATGATCTTAAAATATTAACCAAAGAGAAGAGGAAGTTTGGGAAGACTTCTGAATTGCTGGTAGGATTCTCTTTTCTAATATCTGTTGCAGGTGTCAATAGGCCTTCATAGGATGAGAGCGGCGAAAAATTAATAGACAAATACAGGAACAATATGAGATAGGTACAAGGGATAAAATAGGCTGCGCCATAGCTCAAGCGGTTAGTCGCTGGCTTCCCACCAATCCCGGGTCTGGTCAAGTGGGATTTGTGGTGGACAAAATGGAGCTGGGGCATGTTTTCTCCGAGCACTTCGGTTTCCCCTGTCAATCTTCATTCCACCAAATTCTCCATCATCATAATCACTTGGGGCAGGCTACAATAGGCCAATCAGTTCCAGCCATGCCGAGTGGACCAAGTTGGACTCCACCCACCATTAAGTGAATTAAAAGAAGGGATAAAATGCACTTCTTAGAGCTTTTTACTCACAATGTATGACCTACTGTCATGTAACGCCTGGTATCAAGGAGAAGCAACCATTTAACTAAAGATGATACAAATCATGATACAATAACTGCAACATCTAACATGTAAGAAATATCACCAACTAATTCCAAAGACTGTCAGCAGCTCAGACCACATAGTGTCAAATGGTAGGACAATGAAAGAGAAATGCATCAGAGAGATATCGAAGGATGTGACCTAATGGCATTTGCTTTGAGGGACTGAGGAATAGCATTATACGGTCAGGATAGGCCACCTCTGGGATGATATGGATTCTTCATGTCATCTTTAATGCTACAGAAAATCTCAGGCATTTCTAAGAGACATAGGATTGGCTAAGTTTGTTTTGCTGTCAGGTATCAAATCATTCGTCTGTACACAGCAATATTTCAGTATCGCTAGGAACACTGACCTATGCCATTTTTAGAACTTACCGTATTTACACATGTATAGACCGCACATTTTTTGCCAAAAATTCAAGAGGAAAACTGAGGTGCGGCTTATATTCAAAATATTCGAAATCACACTTCATCTAAAAAAATTATATTCATAATTAGTAATACAGGGTGTAATACTCCTGAAATAATATTCCAAGAAAATTATTTTTTCTATAATTTCTGTCTGAAAATTGTGCTGTGGCCTATACACGCACGCGGCCTATACATGCGTAAATACGGTACTTTCTTAAAGTAGGCCTCTGTGATCTCCACCTTGTCTCTGCATCTGAGTATCGCCCCTATCAAATTTTGAATGCCTGTACCAATTTTTATGCTATTTGGTATGTATATAATTGAGTAACATATTTAAAAAATCCCTCCCACCAGTCTGTGTGTCTGTATGTGTATCTCTCCTATTGTTGCCATGCAATGGCTCATTTAAGTGTATCCCTCCTTTCAGCATTAGGCAAGGGCTCAGTAAAAAAGTTACTGCAGCAACAAATACAAGCAACAACAGAAGAACTTTTGGATACATCAATTTATATGTTCTGAGTTTTATCAAAGGTGAATCTGTGGTTCTGTCCATGTATCCCCCTATCACTACTAGGTAACAACTCAATAAAGACATTCCCACAGAAATGAAGAAATGTCAGAGGCATCATTTTCTACGTGGTTCATGCTGTATCAAAGGAAAGTAGGCGATTAGTTCCTGCAGAACTTCAGAGAAAGTAGTCCTGATTATGGTGGTATAACCACTACATCTTGCACTGAGGAAATATAATTTACCTGGTCTCAATGGTGGCAATACAGTAACTTTAACCCTTCTTACCTGCTCATACTGGTGGTGTTTTTTGTACATTGATATGGCCATGTCAGGTTCGGATACTAAGAGATATAATTTTTCAGCTTCTCGGAGCTTCCCCTGCTCCTCCAGATTTTTGGCATGAGAGACGTACATTGCGGACACCTCACTGGACCCCAAATACTGGCTTGCCAGTTTATAGGCTTTATCCCACTCACCTGCAAAACAAACCATATGATAAAGTTTGTGGAAAAATGCAGTAAAATGAGGGCTAAGAGAAGGTTAGGTTAATCCAGATGTCAGATAATCTCCCCCTCCCTGCCTCTAACCCCCCCTCTCTGACTCTACAGCCCTCTTAAACCTATACACAGTTGGTAGGTCTCCTTGGAAGGGGGATCAGCCCATCGCAAGGCCTCTACCTATACACAGAATAATACAAACACAGAACAAAAGCACACAGACATCCATACCTCAAGTGGCATTCGAACCCACGACGCCGGTGTTCGAGTGGACGAGGATGGTTCATGCCTTAGACTGCACAGTCACTGTGATCAGCTTGAAATGCCACACATAATTAAATTGAAATTACTGAAGACATTATATTAGGTTTCATTTCACCAACATGGTTAAGTAAGATAATTAAAGGTGAAAACAGTAGCATTTCTAAATGAGATCTATGGCCGCTTGACATCACTAAATTAAGTCACATTTTACTGGGGGATAACTGTTACTAAACTGGACTGGCTTAGTGCGCTCTACACCAAAATATCACAAACAGTGGACAAGAATCACTAACTTTAATTATGTGGATAGCAGACCTACTACTACAAGCAGAGATGAGTTGTACATATGTCAGACCTTCAATCCATCCTGTAAATTTACCTGCTTGATTGTACATATCGATGGCTTCCTTATACATTCCTGCTTTGATGTACAAATTCTCAGCTGTTGAATATTCTTGGTTAGAAGCAAAATGCTGTCCAAGTTGAGCATAGTATTTGGAAACAGTTTGGGGATCATCAAACACCTATGAAAAATACAAAACATTAGAGTTCTTCATGGACTATCATTTCATTCTTCCTTACTCGTCCCTTTCATAACCAACTCCAAGAGCACAACTGCTCCTGGAAAGTCAGCAGTGGTCCAACTAACCAACTCCATCATGCAGAGTCCAACTTCAAAAACTAACCATCATCCAACTAATCAAGAAATTTGCTGACATTTATGGAAATTAAAGGCTTATTACCACGTTTACAAGTCTGCCACTGGGCAATAACCCTAAGAAATAACTGTACTGAACATGAAGAGGCATCTGTAGTTCTTAAAATGGTCTCTTCTATACAGCTAACATTACCACATTTAACTGTCTTCAGCCTTATGTTTACAAATGGATACAGCAGGGTGGTTCTGCAGTGAATCTGAACAGAATCATAGATGCTGATGCCATTCGATCTACTAACAGTCAAAATAACATTAATACACTGGATAGATGTCAGATGTTCTGCACTCTGTTCTTCACCATTGCTGTCCAGCATCATTTTGTCTTCTTCAAAACACTGCCCTTGGATATAGGACATTTCTTCCGTTGTTCTAACAAGTTGTTAAATAGATTCCAAATGGTTCTGATAATGGTGGATGACACACAGAATTACTGGGTTTTTTAACTTTTTCCATCGTCCAGAATTCTAGGTAACAGAGGACATGTTTTGGAAACTGGATCTGTTTCCGTCTTCAGGTGAGAAAGGAAGACACCTACTCAGTTGGGCCCTTAGAAAGAGCTAATCTCAATCACATTGTTATATGTCCATGGAAAGCCTCCATTTCTCACACAGGTGGGTACAAACATTTCAGAGCTTGTTACCTCCATTTTCAGAACCAAAGACAGTGGGGTGAAGCTGTATCAGCAAGTCCCTATGAAACATTAGTATCCACCAACATGAAATAGTCAAGATGGCCAGAATCCATTGCAAAAGCCTCAAGTCACATACAAAATTACTCAGTCTGTATAATATTCAGTCGCTTAATCTCAGTATAAAGGATCAGAAAATCACCCACAGCACATAGGAATCATCGCATAATATATATAGCTCTTGAGTGAACCTGTAAAAACTTACTGTCAATTGTGGGAAAAGAGGTTCTCGTGACAATGAGTATTAAGGTAATGGATGGTCTTCCGATAGTCTGGTAGACAGATACTAACGTTCAGGAGGAACCCACTGTCTCTATATTCAGGGCAGCCATGGTACTACATTCCAGAAGACTGTAATTTTATTATTGTCAAATGTTCATTGATGTCACCTCCAATGGAATTTTGGAAGTGGGTAGGATTTTTTTTTGCTAGTGGGGTGGGACTAAGTCCCTTGTACTGCAGCCACTTCTGGCCTATTGTACCAGCCCCAGATGATAGGTGAGGGTGATTGTGGAGCAATTGGTGCAATGAAGATTGGCAGGGGAAACCGAAGTACTTGGAGAAAACCTGCCCCAGCGCCACTTTGTCCACCACAAATCCCACTTTACCAGACCCGGAATCGAACACAGGCTGCCACAGTGGGAAGCCAGCAACTAACCGCGGCCGTAAGTGGGTAGGTTAGTATCATATAGCAGCTTCAGTTCATAAATTAACTGAATAGTTCTAGTAAATATCTCTAGCCAAAGCTTGCAACATGCTACCTGGATGATCTGAACAGATTTCTTCCATTGCCTCGCCCCCATGGCTGCTTCTAGTGCCTTCAGAGTCTTACCAGACTCAATGTAATGACTGATAGAGCTGTCTAGCTGCTTATTGGCTATCAGATGGTCTCCCCACTGCTCCTCAAGATGTACAACCTCTGTGAAGAACCAGAATTATGTCACTTTTTGGTCTGAGGCGGGAAGAGCTTCAAAAGCAAAACTGTATAGGTAAGAAATTGTTAACTAATTTTATATTATATGCACTGATTGTATATATCTTACAGATACCCAAAGACATAAAAATTAATAGCATTGATGATTAATAAGATGTAAATGTTTGTGACGATGGTATATTGCTACAAGTCTTATGTTTCTGGATATTATCCATCGTCTTGTCTATTTTTTAAAAACCGTCCCTGTGAAACAAGAGATAGCTCAGTACCTGATGGAGAAACAAACCGAGCGAGTTCTATGGCTCTTGCAAATGCCTTGGCCTTTCTGTAGCAGTCAAATGCCTTTTCAGTCTGGTTCACTTTCTCATACAGTTCTCCCGCCTGTTCGAATAACTCGCTGCGCAGTAGAGCCGATGCAACTTTAGCAACAAGTTCATCATTATGCAGCATTTCAGGATTGTTCTGGATCAATCTGAAATTTAAATATAATATAATATGGTTTATAAAAGTAAGTCATCGTGTATAACCAGTGAGATGAAATTGTCATGAAAGGAAAATAAGAGGCCTCCAGATTCAGATGGCTGGAAAATATAGACAATGATTTATTGCAATTAAAATGGAGGCAAAGGGGGAGTAATAACAGAGAATAATGTACATCTGTGGTCAAGGAGATAGGTGTTCTTGAAGGACTATAGAGTGTGTAACTGAAAGGTACCAACAGACTTTGGGCACAAGTTCCACATAACAAAACAATAAAAATGTTCATACTCATGTACAAAGCCGTTTGCGTGACTGATAATAACGGGTACTGGATTAGATGATTGGATATACTGGCATTTCTTTATAATTACAATTAATTATAACAGCTCACAAATGATGACTGTCTAAGACTCACTCAATTCCTTACTAGACTACGGGTGTCTTCTCTTCCACTGTGTCTGACTTGGTTCTCATTTACAAATTGGTCACATCTTCTACTGCCGTTGCCCATTGGCTAACACTCCACAGCTGAACTTCTGAATCACTGAACTCCCTTATGAATGCAGAATGAATGAACTCTCCTGAACTGAACTAACTTCCAGGCAAACCGAATATAAGTCACCATATCTTACAGTTCCTGTGTTGTTCTGTTTGTATCTGTTGCCATGGGAACACACTTATCGAAACATTGCCCAGCAATGGATTATCCCACGGCTATTCGTTGTAACAAGAACATGCTTACCAAACCCTTTCCTAGCAATGGTCATATTCACCACAATATTAGCAAGTGTCTGGAAACATTTAATTTGTGAGCTATGGCTGAAAGGTACATTTATAATAATTTATAATATGATACGTGTTATTGAGAACATCATGCATAGCAGGGCTAATATGTGCTGCAGCACCATCATGCATGTACCATATTCATCCTCTGACTGCCAGTGGTATGTCTTCCAGTAGCTTTCGTGAATCATGTAAGAGGAAATCTTGGAAGTGGTTGCCTGTAAGTCAATGTGGCAAAGCATGCGAGCTTACCAAACAATCACAACAATTTCTGCCCACACAACAATGCATGGAGAACATGCACTCTTTCAGCTGTAATTTGCAGATTAAGTATTTCCAGGCACATGTTCATATGGATATTTTTTCTTCTTTTGGTATGTAAAACTCATGCCCAAAGTTTGTCTGTATAAAAAAGGTTAAAAGTAAAACTATCCCTGTAACATGTTGTAAAGGTTGTGAAGATTCTGTAAGAAGAGTACAATCTTCTGTGTTGTAATGCAGCATAGTTCATTTATAGGTCCATTGATATTTCTGCAAAACATCTGTGGACTTCTATCGAACTTCATGGCATTACAATCCTGAAGATCATAATCTTCATAATTGTTTCTGCAAAAACCTCAAATACAACAAGAAATCTCTATTTTTAAGGTTATATATCATGCTCAGTTTGAGACATATAATCACAGAGGTTGTGAAATGTTCAGAAACTCAATTTGTTTGCCACACATACTGATATTGAAAGCAAAGATATATCTGTAGCTGTTTTACACCAGTATTGGGCCCCACCTCACCAAGTCTTATGCTTTGAATGCTAGATATCCTAATATAAGCGAACCAATAGTGTGGCACATTCAGATCTGACGCAACTATACTTCTTTATGTGGGGATTTGTGGAAAGGTTGTCTAGGTCAAGAAAACCTGGCAATCTGTGACATCTACAAAATGATTCACTCAAAGAAGCCCCTGAATTGATAATTAGAAATCTCATTTGACGATGTTAATGAAACTTGACAACACTGTGTACTTTGCAACATGGCCCTGTTCATAACATTTTCTTTACTCTATGATTCCACATGTTGTGTGGCANAATTTTTCGAAAATATTTAACAGTACTCAGACGTTCAAAAAGTTTCTTGTCTTACAATTTGAATTAATATTAAAAATCGGCTCAATTATATGTAGTTACTGAGGGCACAGAAAAATATACCACGGGCGCCGAGTTGGACAGGGCTATTCTAGACAAACAGATTTCAACATCCTCTGTAACCAATTTTCACCGCATCGACCATTTTTATCAGAAAATTATTGCACCATTTACAATTTTTGGTCTCTTCCAATTGAATCACCCTGTACAAGAGACAGCTCCTGCAAGTATAGTAACAGTCACTCTGAACATGTGCCGCTGTATGTAGACCAAGAGTGAATTATATATGTATGTCTGAAGGACACCAAATAATGACCTTTAAGGCACATAACCCCTGAGAGATTCTTCATATTATGTGAAATGAATTATTGTATTTTGTTTTATATTTGGAAAATTAATTATGAGCCAGTGTCCTTGTTCTCAATGTGCCTACCCACTATTTCTTTATCTAGGACCCACCTAGAAGCCCTTGTGGGGAGGCTAGCTTTGAGATACAAACTAAGTGCTGCATTGTAGTCACCATCCTTTTCCTTAAGCTCACCAGCCCTCTCTTCCTGCCTGGTCTCCAGCAGCCACTTCATATGTTTCTCACGAAGTTCTTCATATTTGGGGTGACTCTTCAGCTCAGCCAGTTCTAAAGCTGCAGACAAACCAGCCACTCAGCTTGGCAAGGGAACAGAATTATGCAGATGCCATTCATTTGTTTAATCATGAAGGTTACGACATGGTAGCCTTGTACCTTAAGACATAATTTTCTTTGTGTTTTATTTAATGATGCTGTTAGTAAGGGTAAAGCTATCCCTGTAACAGGCCATGGAGGCCCATAGGATTGTGAGAGGTTCAGGCTCCCACATTTTCTAGACAATCTAGACAACAGCTTGTGGTAACTCTTCTAAACACACACAAAATACAGCTTCATCAGGAAAACATATTGTGTTTAGTTAGGTCTCGTCCTCTTCAATGTGGGGAAACATTTCTAAAGTAAATTGTTTTTTCCAGTCCTGATCTGTACATGTTACCTTCTGGGCCAAGTGAAGCCTATAAGCATCTAGTTTTGGTCTCTTGTGCTAAACATGCACAGTTGAATGAGGCAAGTCTAATTCTACACTTGGTCAGTGTACAGACTTTCCATGGCTCCTTTGAATTAATTCATATATGCATTTGACATTTTCTTGGGACAGTGCAGTGTGGAGGCCCATTTTGGTGCAAGACACTCCCGTTCTCTTTCAGACACTTGTCCAAAGCAATAACAGATCTGCAGATCACTGCAGCTTAACCTGGGTAAACCTAATTAAATTTGCATCATATGTGGATGTATAACTGAAACTCTGCCAACCACAGACTGCAAGTCACACTCTGCCACACAGAGGACATCTTCTCTTCAAGTGAAGCAAAATGGAATGTGAAGGAGCTGCTCCACATGTGTGTGCATACATGTGGAAAGTAACTTGGCCAAGCAGGGAAAAGACTTGAAGACTTATCACACTACATGAAAATATTCACAGCTTAATGTCTGATTTCATTTCACATGTATAATATTTCATTTTATTAACATGTGTGGCTGGACACTCAGTACAAAAGAATTTAAAAAATTCCAGAAGTAAGGCTACATTATGCTACCTTCATCCCATTTGTGGAAGCGCTGGTACATGCTGAGGGCCTCGTCCAGTTGATTCTGTTCCAAATAGATGGTCTCTGCTTCTTTCAGTCTCTTGTTGAGGATCGCCAAACGGGCCCATACTTCAGGACAAGCCATCCCATTGCCATCTGATTAATCAATTTAAAGGTTAATGTCATACCATCTAAAATGTATGAAGGTTGTAAGGAAAACAGTCACTCACACCTGTAGCAGGAGGAAGGAAATTGAATCCAGTCTGGGAAAATGGCATGGTGGGCAGGAAAACAGCCCTTTTCTGAGCTGCAATATGGTTTCTTGCCACAGGAGGGATATGAAGTTGCCCTCTTTCAGAGCCACATTTCACTGGACTGTGCTCCTTTCCTTACCACTTCCAGGCGGGAGTCTGAAAAAGTGTTTCCACATGTATAGTTTGTAGGGTGAGGTGAGACTGAGTTCACTTTGTAGGTATAAATCCCACATATAGTGAACATTTTCTTATTTCCAGCCAAAGTCCAAAAAGTAATATATTATATTCCCCTATTTAATGAATTTCAATTTAGCAAATAATCCATATCTGGTGGAATAAATTCTCAACTTACCAGAACTCATACCTTGATTTAGAATGACTGTTGTCTGATCAACAATTGACATTCACATTTTCTCTCTGCCAGAAACTGTTATTGATCAATATGATATTAATGTAATCATATTTATTTGTGTAGAAACTGTTTCCTTAACTACCTGTGTAAGAGAACTATTTTACAATAAATATATATAGAAAATCTTTTAAAAGTATGAACAGTTTACTGATATGATTTTGCATAACCTCCATATAGTAAAAACTTTGAATTAGCGTATGTATGTATGTATGTAAGGGGTGGGCCATAAAAACCGGCCCCCACACTGCAACCTTCAATGATCTATTGTGCTTCCCCTTGGATTAGCCCTTTATTAATCCTACACTTTTAATAAAGTGTAGGACCCTGCTTATGGGGGTGTCATGAAAGTCACTTGGTTCCATAAAAAACTGACCCAAGTGACGAAATCTTAAATAAGCTATGGCCTCACAATCACATAGGATGTGTGTGGCTGATTCATTTTCTTGTAGGCACCTTTCACAAGTTGGGTTATCTTGAATTAGCGTAAGAAAAGCCGGAGATTAAATATACATGGAATTTTTCTGTATATAAAATTAATATTTAAATCCGTTAATAGAGAAGAATTGAGGCAGATTGTTCAGGAGGTAAAAGCTCACCCTGAGCTGTAGCGCTGAGGGGAAGGAAGGAAGGAAGTTAAATCTGTTAAATACCATTTGATTTTGCATATTCATCTGCTAGCTTTATAGTTTCTCGTAGATAATGTGTTCGAGCAACATCTCCCAGAGCAGCGTAACATCGCTCAGCCACCTGCAACTTATTCATATCAATAGCAATGCTGGCAAGATTGCTCCACATTGCCTCAGCTTCAGGCTTGTTTCCTAGGGACTCCAGGAACATGATGGCTCGACCAAAATCGTTATCATGGACTGCAGTACCGAATTCAACAAGGCCCTCGTCCAACTCATATCCCAGCTGATGCTGGCCCTCTTGAACAACTACCTGCAAATGGTGTAGTTGATATGTATACACTGAAAGCCTGTGGTTCATATGTATGAAACTTCCAGCTTCTTACCTCTACTTAATTTAATCTTCTAAGGATACTTAAAATGCACATACATTTCTATCTATAAATTCATATGTTACAAAATACTATGAAAGAACTGAAAGCACATTCAGTACAGAATAAAATAGATGAACATAGACAAAACTCAATAAACGATCTCAATACAATGGATGATGACAGGATACCAAAACAAATTCTACAGTATGAACCAAAGAGATACTGAGACCAAGGAAGGCCTTGGAAAAGATGGCTGAGTATGTGAAGTCAAAACAGGTATGACTGTCTACACCAGGGCTGTCCAACTTCAAACTGCTGAGGGGCTGCATTATATTTTAGGTACTTGTTCATGAGCTGCATTATAAGAAATAAATGTTTTCCAATGTGCCAGTAATATACATGATCACATAGTTACACTTAACTCTATAGCTTATTTTTATAAGTTATTTATCAGATGTCATTTGAAATCAAATAAAAAACTGCGCTACATATTTAGTAAGCACTTTTTGTATAGTTTCTTCGACAAGATTCACTGAAATTTTGGAAAAAGAGGAAAGTGTTATATATATTTTGGGGAGCAGAACAATACTCTCATGGGGTGAAAAAAATTAATTGATGGGCTACAGCACATGTCCCACGAGTTGGATAGCCCTGCTCTATATCATGGAGAGAAGAATAAGAAATGTAAATGGTCCCAATGTCCAAATTAAATTCTTCCCAGAACTACACATTTGCAATATTCCACTGTGTGCACTCTTGGGTTCATCCACTAACTGTCACCATGTCTGTATTAAATATGACAGGAAATTAAAAAGTACTTAGTAGTTCTCAGTAGTAAAGTATTCATACCAAGTTTCATGAAATATTGAGTACTGATTCAAAAGTTACTAGGGACAGACACATATATGGACATGATATATATCATAATGCTATTTTGCTATATAACAATGAACATAACCTAGGAAGCGCTTTTGTTATCTAATAATCAAAATAAATGTACCTCTGTTTTTCCATCTGCTCTTACAACATCCACTATTTCTCCCTTGATGTTGAACAAAGTGACTTGTTCTGGAACGTCAATGTTGTACCACACACACAGATTGCTCCGTGACTGTGCAACAACCACATCACTACCAGGCACCCACTGTTTGACAGAATGAAATGCATAGTGTCAGTAAAGGTAAAGTTTTACTACATGTATAAATGCTGTACAACGGAAGTGTATTGAAGGTGTGGGAACTGGACGATATCCTCGTCTTCTCCCGGTCTCTAGAGGAACATAAGCAACACCTACGGGCACTCTTTGACCGACTGCAGAAGTATGGGATCCTCATCAACCCGGTGAAGTGCGTCTTCCGAGTACCTGAGATCACCTTCCTCGGTTATAAGGTGTCCGCCAAAGGCTCCCAACCGCTGGAAGAACAAGTGACTCACCTCCAGGAATGTCAACCTCCCAAAACCGCCATTCAGCTCCGCGGCTGAACTACTACAGGCGATTTCTGCCCCATGCGGCAGCACATCCCACAAAGGTATAAACTCCATGCATTCCAGACCTTGGCACTAGATTCAGAAAATTTCTTGTTCAGATCTTACTAAGTTCCTGCACTAGGAATACGTTAATATAACTAAAGGTAATTACTTGCCTGTACAAATGTGCAGAAATTTAAAATTGAACTCTTCTGGTCTCTCAAGATGTCAACTAATGTGAGGCGCATCTTCTTGTCACGAAACAGCAACTTGTGTCCGGTCTCGTTAAGCTCCAACCAATCAATCTTCGAATCGTGTGTCACCTGCGATATAGTTGTCCCATATACTAGGTCCACTGACAAAAAGAATGAGAGAAGAAATGCCTTGAGATTAAACATCAGCCGGGATAGCACAGTCTGTATAGTGACTGGTTATGGGCTGGACAACTAAAAGGGGTTGAAGTTCAAGTCCCGGTGGGGGCAAGAATTTTCACTTCTTCACATCATCCAAACCGGCTCTGGGGCCCATCCAGCCTCCTAGCCAATAGATACCTGGGGCTTTTCCCCAGGGGTAAATCGGCCGTGGCGTGAAGCTGACCACTCACCTCCAACTAGTGCCCAGGTCAAGAAAATGTGGGTCTATAAACCCACTCCCCCATACACCTTCATACACTTAATTACTTAAGCATAAGGACAACTTTGCCTTTTTAAATATAAGCAGGAGGTTTACTTCAATTTAGAAGTATAAACAGTTTTTAAATTCATACTTTGAGATTTAGCATCATTTATTGATGTCTTGATGTTTATTTATCAGCAATTTTGATCCTCATAAAGCAATAACACACTTACAGCTTCTGTATAAAACGTTTTTCATACATTAACAATTACAAATAGTGACAATGCAAACTTCTGAGGTTAATACCATGGGAATCTGTAATGCTGAAAAATATGCACAGAAATGGATTATCATTCTAGGGATCAAAGTAAACAGGTGGAACAGCATACATCAAAGGATAAGATATTTAACTGTCTTTTAACTTATGATGTTCCCTCGAATGCAGAGGAGGAAACCCTTGCCTCTGTCAGAAACCAAACACTGATTGTCCAGATTGCAGTGAGTCCACTTACCGACTGTGCCTTCTGGGCTCTAATATATATAATGGATTTTATTATCTAAATAAAAGAATTGTTTTATTTCATATTCTTTACCTATACAAATGGTCTTGAGATCGAGCAAATATGCCAATTTCTTGTTATCTTCAGCGGTGTTCAGGCGTCTTTCGTTTAAGCGCACACTGATTTGGTGTGGGTTCATGAATTCTGTCCTGAATAAGAAGCACAAGAAAGAAAAACTATACAGATGCAGTCTTGTGTCCTGTATATAATGTACAGGAATCAGTTTAATTTGCATATAAATATATGTTGCAACTTAACAAATGGTTGATAGAATCGTACCATGGTTAAAACTATTCTTTTGCACTTTGTTCATTGTCCCAACTTCCAGTTTTATAAAAATCATTAAATTTTGGAAATTTGTTCTGTTTCCTTCTTCAGGTGAAAATAATCTGAAGATACGCCTTCTCTGTTGAACCCTACTTTCATATGCTGGACACTATCCAAAAAAATATTTTAAGGATTACGTTAAACCATTGTCATAAAAACTGCAAACTTAACTTAAAATAGTACCAACCTAACGGATCCTAGAATGTCGTTCTCACCATACACAACCAGACTGAGTTCACCCGCATTGAAGATAAGACATACAGCTGGATTGTCAAAGTAGAACTTTTCATTTCGCCCAGAGCTGTTCCAGAGCACTTCACTGAGTAAGTTACGCTGTAAGTCCCCCAGAAGGATAGTTTCTGAAGTACGAGCAACAAGATAGTTGTCCCGGCCCATGATGCGCACATCATCAATCTCGTAACCATAATGTGATTTGAGAATAACACCACGTGATCCAGGATCTAATGGTTTTACAAGTACCTGGCTTGGTCCAACATATGTCATTTCAAATTTGTTCTTCCATAGTGTGCGCCTATTAAAAAGAAACAAGACATTAACAAAGGATTAACATTGAGTATTAGTGAGGTAAACAACACACTGGGTGGGCCCCAGAGCTAGTCTAGATACTGTGGAGAAGACAAAAATCTCTTGCCCCCACCCGGGAATCAAACCCTAGCCATCCAACCCATAGCCTGTCGTTATACTGACTCAGCTCTACTGCATCAATTAGATTACCTAAATATAATGTTAACAAGATGCGGTTTATAAGACCGAAAGTGTATGCAGTAGTAAAGAACTTTAACAAAATCTCCACAGAGCCCCTTGTTTTTCTATAAACGTCAAATCTACTCACTTCAGCACTGACTCAAACATTTCAACAGCTCCACAGAGAGCTCCACATGTAACCCGTGATCCATCTCGCTTCCAGCTTAGTGCTGTAATAGTATACAGATTTGGGATCTCCTTGGGCTGGTTCTCCTCCCATGAAGACTTCCGGGGACTCCAACTGAACACCCGTAACCTGTGCACAAATACAGTCACATAATAAATCCAACATCCAGAACTATATTATGTACTCTGCACATGATGTGCATATAATGGAAGCATAATTGGAAGATCATGCTTGCTTGAAATTTTCATCTGTAAAAATACTAATTTTGTATCAAATGATTTACTCACAAGTTGTTAACTCCTCAAGCTGTTATCCACAATATGTCCTTGTCAGACTGTGAGGGTTGCTACTGTTTATATAAATCTGCAGTGCACAGCTAGTAGGAGTTTAAATGCTGACTTCAGAGGTTAAGGGACCTTAATTTTAGTTTGTAATGGTGCAATATGACTGATGTAATACATGTAGGTTTTCAATTACAAGAAATAATATTGATAATAAACACCATGGACAAGAACATCTACATATTAGGTTTTCACAGAGGTGATTTTTCACTCTCTGGTCTTCCAGGCTGTGACACATGTAGTCTTGCAGGTGAATACCAATGTTTGCTGCCATGATGTCACAACCTGAATATAACATCCATCAACTTTACATGAAGCGAAATCAAAACATCATCTGTTTGATAAAAATAGCTTATTGTACAATGAACTGACACAAGATACAAAACACAGTTTAATAAGATCTACTATTTTTCTTTGAGACTCTTTTGTTCCTTGATTAAGTATGAGGAAGGCGGGATAATAATAGTAAATGGATTTGATCAGTTCTGGCCCCATATTTACCTGTCAAAGCTGCCAACAGCCACTGCCTGCCCACTTGGGCTACAGCAAGCTACCGTGAATTCCTTTTCTGTGTCATCTCGGCTATAATCAAATTGTCTCACCACACGTCCCTCTCGGCTGTACAGCACAACACGTCTGTCAGACCCTGCAGCCAGTATGTGTCCCATGGGCCATGCCAATGCATATGGCGGGGCTGAATGAACAGTCACTCGTCCCTACAAAAGTGAATACACAAGTTACATATTACAACGCTGAGTTAGAAATAGTATGGTAATTAGAAATGATGAAATGAGAAGGATGTAGGGTAATAGCTGGGCAACAGCAGGAGCCAGACAACACTTTCAAGGGCATACACTTAAAGGTATTATTTTATAACTTTTCTGCTGGTCAGCTACTAAGAATTTGCTATTAACAAGCCTTAAGGACGAAGAGGTTTGGGAGACCAACACTATGTATGTGTATGTGTGTAAGGGGTGCACCATAAAATCCAGCCCTCCCACTGCGACTTTCAATGATCTATTGTGCTTCCCCTTTAGATTAACCCTTTATTAATCCTACCCTTCAAATTAAATGTAGGACTTTATTTATGGGGGTGTCATAATAGTCACTTGGTTCCATGAAGAACTGACCCAGGTGGCAAAATCTTAAGTAAGCTATGGCCTCACAATTACATAGGATAATTGAGACCAACACTAAGGTGCATATTGTGGTCTCCTGGGTTAAGATAGATGGGTACCAATGTTTCAGAGAACCATATTGCCTCCATCTTCAGGACTGCAGTTGCCTTCTACCCTGAAAATGGAGGCAATATATTCCCCCAAAACACTGGTACCCACCAACCAAACTACACAAAGTCATAACCTAGGAGATCACAATATGAGTCTTCATTGCCTCCAAACTGTCATGGTGGAGTGGTATTTAGAGAGACAGGCTCAGCAAGAATATACAGAGACCTGACATGAAGGAGACCAAGGCTCCAATCAGACTGCAGTAACAGACACAGAGGAAAGAAAAACATTTCCTTTCATGTGTGAGAATGTACAGGAACTGGGATAGCATAGTCAGTATAGCAACTGGCTACTGGCTGGATGACCAAGAGGTCTGAGTTTGAGTCTTGGTAAGGTCAAGAATTTTCTCTTCTCCCTGTCATCCAGACGGGCTCTGGGGTCCTCACAACCTCCTATTCAATGGGTACCACGGCTCTTTCACCAGGGGTAAAGCAGCTGGGGCATGAAGCTGACCATTCAGCCCCAGTTAGTGCCAAAATCATAAAAATGTGGATATATACATCCACTCCTCCACACCCCTTCATGGCGTAGAGCTTACTTAGTCAAGAAAAGGGACAATTTTACTTTTATACCATATGCGTGGCAAGGAAACATGTTCAGCAACAGTTTGTACAAGGGCCGCGCCATAGCTCAAGCTGTTAGTCGCTGGCTTCCCACCACGGCGGCCCGGGTTCGAACCCGGGTCTGGTCAAGTGGGATTTGTGGTGGACAAAGTGGCGCTGGGGCAGGTTTTCTCCGAGTACTTTGGTTTCCCCTGCAGATCTTCATTCCACCAAATTCTCCATCATCATAATCACCCAGGGCAGGCTACAAGAGGCCAATCAGTGGCCGCCGTGCCGAGTGGACCCAGTTGGACTCCATCCCCCACTAAACGAATTGAAAAAAAAAACAGTTTGTACAATTCTCATTACCAGGTGACACTTTCTCACATTTGACGATAATGAAGAACTCAAATAGATTTGTTATGAGTCCATCAATTCATTTTGAAGTTTAGAGCACAGAACAAATGGCTTACTTTGACACAATGTACTGATATGCTTCAGCGTACAACAGTGTAACTTTTAAAAAGATTAACTAGTATCACCTGTTCTTCCATACTTGAATCTTCAACCACATAGTATCGTACAATGGTGCCATCTTCATGTCCTGATAAAAAGCCTGTTCCTCGAGGGCTAGAAAGGAATATGTCAATATGATAAAACACTAAGCACTGTTAAATACTAGCCACATTTCAGAAAATCATTTAATCAAACATCAAATCATAATCTATCACAAGTAACTGCTGCAGTATTATATGGTCTTTGCAAAGTACACGTCCCATACATCTAGTATTTGTGACCAAATTATTATCCTCCAACAAAGAGAAGGCAAGGCAACTAGCCCGCATGAATTATGGACCCTGGAAACATCAACATAATTTTTAGACAACTCTCATCATTATCACTGCTACACTGAAGCTCACTGTGTCCCTAAATAATGCTGAGTGGTCAAGACTGATCAGTTCTGTTCACCAATTACCAGCTTTCTTTTTGTTAGAGGATGATACACTACTCTCTTATTGAGCAGCATATGTTTGAGACTTCCTTCTGTTTCCTCCTTATTATTCTCCTTTTTTGATATAATTTTTCCAGAAATCTAATAACGTACTCTTATCTATCTACATATGGCTCTACAGCCGTTGTTGGACCTTGGCCACTTTTCCAGTTTCTTGATCTTTTATACAGTTGATAGGACTCCTTCGATGGGAGATCAGCCTGTCACAAGGGCACTACCTACACATGATAGCACAAACACTGAATAAATGCAAAGAGACATCCATGCCTCAAGTGGGATTCAAACTGACGACCCCAGTGTTCGAGCGAGCGAAGACAGTTCATGCCTTAGACCACACAGCCACTGTGATCAGCAATAAATTATTCTGCCTATTAATAAAATCTTCTCAGGTATGTCAAGATTTTAATTAACTGTCATGTAAGCTTCAGATCTTACATTCTGCACATTGATGATTGAGCTTAATTCTTTCTGACTTATGAGATGAAAGGCCCTTCTCAAACAAATCCCATGAATTAGAGTGCAGAATGAAGTTATGTGAAGAGAAAGCAACAAATATTCGAACACATTATTTTCCTTTATTTTGTACTTTCCTTCCTTCTGTTTCTGCATCACTTCGATTTATTACAGGTACTTTTACATTGTTTTTATCCCTATAGCCTTTGAACCAGAGACATTTTCATCTAATATTGTGGTTCTGTTTCACCCATGCTCTATCTTATCCAGATTTTATCATTATACAATAAAATCACAAAGCTCCAAAGTGAGATAGTAGTAATATAGTGTGGACAGAATATTGTACATGCTGGTTGCAAGTAGTATTAATTCTGCTGGTATGGGGCTCTACCAATAACAGTCTCTCTGTCATCAGCTGTCATGATTTTCATGAAAAATTCTTAATTAAATTTAACATTTGTATGAAACATTAAAAAATAAACCTGTGATGCACATATGTTCAACCACTATAGGGTACTTCTCCCAGCACTAACACAGCAAGTGACATCTGAGCAGAGGATAATTTAATTTGTGATTGTATTCCAGTATATGTATTAAAAATCATTCATCTACCAATCTTCTATGTCCCCTAGAAAGATTTCCACACAATTTCAGCAAAAATGTCTTGTTATGACTGCATACTGAGTTTCTGCAGGAGTTTTTCTTATGTAACCAGCTGACGCCATTCCCCATACATGCTGGATGACAGGGAGTTCATACTATTTTTTATTTTTTCAATGTTGGATGTTATGATTGGATTGTGAGTATGTGAAGCCCTTAATATTACAATAGAATTAATGTGTGAAATAGTGTGGGAGATTTGAGCTTCTCACAGCAGTAATTATGAAGATAACTGTCTTCTGAGATGAGATGCTGTGTAGTCTGGTAGATGCTTACTGATATTTCAGAGGAATATACTCCTTTCATCTGCAGGGTACAAGAGCGACACACAGTATAACATTCCAGAAGACATTAATCTTCTGCATATGACATACAGGCTGCCACAGCGGCCTCTGTAGTCTAGAGGTAACGTTCCCACCTCATGACTCGTGGTACGCGGGTTCAAACCCGGCGGAAGTCGTGCAATTTTTAAGGGCGGAAAAATTCAGGGAACAAGTCCTCCGGGAGGGACTTTAAGCCGTGGGTCCCGTGTTGTAGCTTTACGGCACGTGAAAGAACCTCTAATCTCCGAAGGAGGTCACTGAGCCAAATTCAAGGACGTTTCCCGCCCAACAGTAGTCTCTAATGCCTCTGGTAGATGGGGGAAGCATTATAGATAGCGCCAAGCCAGTAGAGGCAGAACTCGCTGGCTCGGTCAGGACTGATGGGACGCACCAATATCGGTAGGGTATAGAGACTGGTAGAATATCATAGAGGGAAGCACATTGGACCAATACTGGTCTAAGTGCATGGGGAAACCCACCCTCTCCAATAACTAACTAACTAACAACAGGCTGCCACCATCTTGTGTAATGAGAGATTACTTACTTGGAGGCAAGAGATACAACATATGAATCCGTAGCATATAAGGTCTGTGATTTGTTGCTTTTGTGATTAGCTGAACGTACTTTTCCGTCTGCCTGACCAAAGATTATGCGACCTTCACTGAGCCATATCAAACAAGTCACAGCTGACTGCTGAGGGAATTTATTACATATCACCTTCTTCTCACCCCTATATGTAAACAAATTATAATTAATGATTAAATCAAACAATGAATGAAGTTGTAGTAAATAATCTCACCTGCATTTTTCTGAAAATGAATAGATCACAGTGCACTTCATCAAAATTACTAACAACATCAGTTCCATATCTTTTGGTATCTACAGGCAATCTAATCAGACAACTATAAGATATATGCATTTCTTTCTATTTATTAAAACTAACTGTGAACTGCCATCCCACTACTCTATGGGCCTCCACAGCCTGTTACCCAGACAGCTTTACCTTTTCTATCATAAAATACCTAAATTCTATTTCACATGAATGTCAAATTCAATTTATCAGCTTTCTCAGAAACAGTTCATTGTACAGAAAAATTTCACATAACATACAGTAGGGATCTTATCAAGTTTCAGGATTTGTAGTTCAGACATCTTCAGATACAATGTATATTGGAGAGTATAAAAGATGAATAATTTCTGGTTGTAGGCTTCAAAACAATAGATGTATATCTGAGTGCAAGGTAATTGGCAACTGGCATAATACATTTCCCTACAGTCAAACAGAATACACAGTTATTTATTTAAATTACAATTGATGTTGATAATTTATAGAGAGGTATCACATAAAAGACATAGATCATTAAGATTACAAATGTAATGATGTGAAGAACTAAATATTAAATGTCCTACCACAAGATCTGCATCAACAATAAATGAACATTTTAATGTCAGTGATAGAGGCAATAAAGACATGATCATTTAGGCACTATTACTGTACATTATGTTCATTACTGGAAGTGGTAATTGAAAATGCAAAATATTCCAACACTACAACATGAATTTCCTTCCTTAAGAAATTCTTACCATACTTCTCCTATTTTATATACAAATATGATATTGTCTGTTTGCCCAACTGCTATCTTTGTGGAATCTGGTGAAAATGCCAAACCTTTTATAACATAGCTTTTCTTCCCATACTGAAACAAAAATAAAATGTATATTAAACACAAATCGTACACTACTTGCAAGGTTATTTTAAATGTACTAAATAATATCAAATTTAGTGTACAATCTGGCAGCTACCTACATGTAATGAGTAGAGATACCTTTGAGTCCACAGGTTTGGTTGAAAACTTGTCCTTCTTTTCACCCATTTCATCGAACAGATGAATTATACGATCATATGTAGAAACTGCCAATCTGACATTATTCGGAGCCCATGCTATGGCTGCAATTTTTGCCATTCCATCCTACACAAGCAAAAATATATAAACAAATAAAATTAATGAATGGGAAATGATGTGGAAGAAGTCGTCATGGCGTAATTTGAGGTGCTACCTGGACATTTCACTTGAGATGTGGAGGGAAACCACAGAAGATCTAAGGAAGATAATCAATGTCCCTGCCGAGATTTGAATTATGGACCTCAGAAACACAGGTCAGAAGCATTACTACTTTTTCCAGCTGGCTCAGTGGTACCTGCACTGTATTTCTGCACTTTGACCACAAAATGTACATACCTGAGATATGCTGCATATATTGAGGAAAGGCTGATGTATTGAATTACATGCAAAATGAATGACCAGGGCTGCCAACTACCTACGTTTTGGCCCTAGCCTTCAGAAACCGAGTTAATCTCCAGTCTTTTGTCAGACATGGTCAGAATTGGGAAATGTCATAGGACTGGTGGCTCACATACTGGTAATTTAAATGTTCCATATTTATGTATCTATATTGCCATGGAAACTAACATAACTTTGATTGCTCAGATAGAAGTAGGCAAATTCATGGGCAGATGTACAATAGGTTGGACAAGAAAATGAGCCAATCCCAACTTAAGTTAATCTAAGGTACTAGATCATGCTGACCACAAATCTTTTGTAACTTCAAACCAACCATAAGGTTGAAACCAACACAGAAGCGGAATTTAAGGCTGATTCTAGCATTGACGCTGATCCAGCAAGAATGATAGAACTGACCTCACAAACAAATCTGATACCAAGTTAGAATTCATTCTATGTGCCAAAGACAAACTAATGCCCATTTAATCTGAAGAGAATGGAACTAAACTCAACAACTCCAAAAAGTAAATCTGAATAAATTTTAATATCACTGAAAATCTCAGATGAATCATAAAAAAAAAGAAATATCCGAATAACTCTGTGCAGCTCTGAATAAATTTAAAAACACTGTCTGTGCAAATCTGCACATCCCTAATCACGCTTTCCTAGTTTGTTATTTAGCAACACTGTCAACATTGAGACTAAACAGTGCCAGATGATAGGATGATGAGGGAATGGTGAACTAGAAGGGATTTGGAAGGAAACTGTCATGCACTAACTGAGGCACTATCCTGACATTTTCCCAGATGGACTAAAAAACACAAGAACTCTGGAAGAATTATCAGCCTCCCAGTTAAGTTTCAAGACAAGCACCTCTCAAACATGAGTCTTGAGGGTCTTGAGCGTAACCGAGAGAGTAACACGCTCGGCAATAATCCTCATAACTGAAATTTAAAACTCCAGTAAGTGTTAATACACTCATAATTTATTATTAAAAATTATGAATGTATTAACACTCATAATTTATTAGTAAAAATTCACTTCTTAAAGTTCGCATTTCAAAATACCAAATTATCCTTATCTTTCCAGAAAAAAAATATTCTCATATGCGTTCTTAAATCTGATATAAAGGGGAAGCACAACAGATCACTGTAGGTCGAGGTGCATGGGCCGAGAGGGCCCACTCCTTGTACATTAATTCATTCATAAATCTGGTATAATATTAGGGATTTTCTTACCTCTGCTTGCATTATCGTTTTCAAATGTTTGAGCTGCATTTTGATAATAATTAGAAACTGAAGTATAATTAAAAGCAAGACGCAAATGGTTTTTCAATGATGAAACATCCCCTTCTGTACGGAAAAGCGGGTTTCAAAACGCCACTCTGAATATCGCTGAAGGTATGCAACAATCTATACATTCCGTGTTTACTCGTTGTCATGGAAACGGAGGCACACTACACACTACATTGGCCATAACAGAACACTGATAACACAATCTAATATCGTTTATCACTATCGAATATCGAGTGCCCATTGTCGAATAATTCGATTGTTACAGACCACGGATCATAAGTTATGCCGGTTAGCCGCGTCAGTGGGTAAACCGCAGTTGAATAATTGGCGGTGACCGGTCGCGACAGACTCGGCAGGCGCGTCGCGTCAGTGGGATATGTACCATACACACTAATCCGACTAACGGACACGCGCGACAAAGAGCGGCTAGCCGCTCGCGACTAGTCGCGTCAGTGGGTAATCAGCATAAGACTGTCCCAGGAGGCCCAGGAGGTACTGGCTGTTATGTTAAAGCTAGTTTCGGCAAACTACATCAGTCGCTGTAACATTGTGACCTCTGTCAACACGGTCAACACTGTCATAGCGGTCATGGCTGACATCGCTGATTTTTCTCTGGAAGAGTTTTTTTTTTGTATTCATTTTTACTATTCGCTATGATCCGTGAATTATAATCCTAACAATCTAACAACAGGATGCATGAAATGAAAATTAACACTTAATTCGATAAAGATAATCATCTATATAATAAGTATTCAGTATTCTGAATCATTAGATAGCGATGATCAATAAGGCAACATAATGAAACTACGCCAACTGTTATGTTACAAACGGATTTGGCAAGCTACAACGGACGTTGGCTAGCTTGTAGCCCCTCTGAAGCTTAAGATTGTCATGGCTGACAGTACGGAGCTATTGTTTTTCGACACGTTTTCACATGAAAGTTCAGAGGCAAGTGGATTGTGTGACATCGTTTATGCTTCAGAACTGCAGCCTATGGAATTTAACATAGTTATTAATAAGTGTTACGCTTTATGTCGTAGGTTTTGATAAGTTAAAGGAATTCGTAATGATCCCGGTTGACGGCGTTGGCGGTAATGGTGCTATATCTCTTACTGAGTCTAAAAAAAAATAAGTATATGGAGATATGCACCAGATAAGCTGAATTGTTATCATTACGCCTTGATATTTTAATGTACTTGCTTTGTTTTGTATTGTATTTGTTGAACAATTCTTGAAGTACTTTATGTTATTTACGTTCTGTAGAAATTGTATCCGGTTGTGGTTAATATGCAGTCTGAACCAGAAGCAAACACTGAATTGCCCCATCTTTTGCAGGAACTTAATTTAGACCTTGTACAATTCCCAAAACCTGTATTCATTAGTGAAGTTCGAATAATTCCATTGGGAGCTCGCGTACAGGCCGATTTTCCAGGTGGAGTTCGTCTTGGGTGAGTTTTCTGTGACCAGTCATAAACTAATTCTGCCTTCATGTTGTGTAGAAAAAATCCTTTGCATTTGTTATTACATCAGTGCACAGAAGCAAAAGGTTATGCAGTAAACTGTTTTATAGGACAACATTGTTTGTTTTAAACCTGAAGATCAGAATGTCTTTTTGACAAATTATGTTCAGTTCCAATTTCTTGTGGGTGAAGTATTACTCATGCAGACACAACATTTATATGAGTTTTTATTTTGAAATATATCGTTGGCATATTTGTTAAAACTTCTGTTGTTTCTGAACTTTCATGTTCAAATATTTCTTCTTCTTTTTTTTCCAGAGCAACGAATCCATCACAGTTTGATATAGAATTCTTTGTAAATGATCTGAGCAAACCTGGAGCTTCTACATTTGAAAGTCTTGGAGGATTAGAATATAAGCAGAATGTTAATATTCAATTGGAATGTGATCGAAGGGTGAGTATTATATCATCTAATTGAGCATAATTATAGTATAATTATCTTTTTGGAAATTGACAATTATAGCAGAACCCACATCGAATTCCATTGTGTGGCTGACTTTGTGTTTAATTTCAGTAATCTTGCATGCCATCTAGATGGAGAACATTGGAACTGCTTAAAGGCCGTAGTATTCTTGATGCTATGAATAAAATGATTTTTATCTGTAGGTAAAGTGTAATGTTATTCCTGGGCTTAATTAATTAGTTAAATCACCGCAAAGACATGCATGAGTGCAGATATAGCTCCACCATTCTTAACCTCAGCATTAGATCAAAGTGTGATCAGATCTGTGCCCTTGCCACTTTCCCCACAAAGAAGCAGGCCCCCGTACCCATTGTATAGGAGAATGTGTGAGCCACAGAGCCAGTTTGAACATTATGGAAAACAGAAATATCTTGGGAGTCAAACCCCAATTCCTCAGTCATCCAGTCAGTCACTTTACCAACTATACCGACGGTAACTTTAAATGTAAACCTAACATACACCATCTTAGGATGAAATGGTGTTTGTTATAAGTTGTTTATGTAGGAGATGTTCTGTGTTACATCAATTTTTATCCATTGACAGATTCCCACAGATGGATTGGTTTTACGTGGTTGGTATACCACAATTACATTGGCTGTGTATGGGGTCCTCACCAAGTCTGTACAGGAAGCTCCTCCACCTCCTCCCCAGGGGTTGATAACCCATACGGTGCCACCACCAGTCCCCTGTCCAGCAGACCCCAGAGTGACAGACCCGATTGTCACTAGTGCACCTGCTGGTGATTGGGTTCAGCAGCATGCGCAGGTATGTTGAAGTGGGTTTCATAAACACAGACACACTCAGTCTGCAGCCACCTGCTCACACTGTTTCCTCACTTGTGGATTTTTCTACCCTGAAAATGGAGGTGATACGTTCCTCTGGAACATTGGTTTACAGGAGTTCTACACAGTGCCAGATCCCAGAAGACAGCATCCTTCATAGTCACCACTGTGAAAACCTCAAATCTTACAGACACACAGTTTTCTCCATGCTTAATCGAGTTCCACACCAAGGTGTGCGAGAGTGAGCGTATAGCTTCACGCATTAAATGGGGGTGGATGGGTAACTTTCGAATACTGACTTAGCCACTGTAAGTTTGTGTTGTTAGTTTCATACTTATTTAATCTGTTGCAGTCCAATTTTTTTTTTTTTTGCGTGTAATCCCACAATGTCCTGATATCTTTTGGGAAAAAAATTGCACAGCAGAATTTTGTCTGCAAGTAGTCAAAAATAATTTTCAGGCCTGTCCTGTATTCAGTAGTATTTACTAGTTTTGTCATGTGATGCAGGAAACTAATACCATCTTCCATACTTATCTAACATATTTCTATCCCTTAAAATGTGTTTTATTTATAATATCTTTTTGGAATCTTCTTTCTCTTCAGAAATTCAGCTTGAAAATAGTGCAGGGAATGTATGAACAGTTTGAGCATTGACTACTGAACAGCTTATGTTTGTGCAGGTTGCTTTGATTCAGTTCAGTTTTAAAACAGGTAATAATTTCTTATGTAGTTTTTAAGTTGCAGATTTGGTAAGAATAGAACTGGGATTTTGGTCTTGTTTTAGGTAGCAGACTTGGCTCCATCAGTGGACCGTGGTTATATGGTGGAGACCACAATACCAGATCCATACAATAATAATTACTCTGGAGAATATCATCCACCACCTCCAGAATATCCTGCCCATTCATATCGAGAAGAATGGCCACAGCAGCCTCGGGTATTTACTTCTATACTGAAACTACAGAGTAGTTTGTTGTATGTTGTTCAAGACATCTGAAATATTCTGTTTAACTTCAGGCTGTGCTACATGGTCCAGGAGAATCATACGAGGCTCCGAAAGATCCTCGACCAATGCCGCCATACGAGGAGGAACGTTTGCCTTGGGAGAGTGGTGGAAGTGTGGAGGAGAAGTTACCTTGGGAACGAGATCGAACTAAGGACCGAGAGCGTGATAGAGAGAGAGAACGTGATAGGGACAGGGAAAGAGAGCGTGACCGACGCGATAGGGACAGGGGTCGTGATAGGGAACGTGATAGGGATAGAGACAGAGACAGCTATCGGGACAGAAGCAGGGACAGAGACCGGAGCCGAGACCGAGATACTGACAGGGATTGGGAGGATAGGTCCCGGAGAGAAGATAGGGAGCGTGAGAGAGACCGGGAGCGAGATAGAGAGCGGGAAAGGAGTAGTAGCAGTGCACGTGAATATCAGGAAGTGTCTCGTGGGGGAAGTGGTAGTGGGGGTGGTGGTGCTGGGTGGGGTGGAGCACGCAGGGAACATACCTCCCTGTCAGTGGAACGGCTGCCATGGACAGACAGGGGTGAACACCCGCAGTCCAAAGGCCCCCCGTTGCTGCCGATACCTCCAGAACATGTGGTTCCACCACCTCACCATCACCCCCACCATCATCACGAAGGCCCAGGTCCAGGAAATCTGCACAGGATTCCCTCGCACATGCACCCTCATCCTCCTCCGGGACCATCGCATCATCATGAGATGGCGAGGCCACATTCGCGAGGAGAACGCAAACCACGTGATGGCTCATGGGAGCGGAGCCAGGGCCCACCATCTGGGCCACAGGGATCATTGCTTCATCAGAATCAAGAGCAACCCTGGGAACTTGGCCTTGGTCACGAGATGTCTCAGGAACGTGACGAGGTGATGTCAGGCAGGAAGAGGCCACGATCACCTCCTTCACAGCCCTCGCCTGCATCTGGCATAGCACTGCGTTCTCCCAAGAGGCCTCACACGCCTCCCCCACAACAGCCACCAGGTGGCCCCATCACACCCGAAGATATGCTCCCTCAGCAGCAGATGGCACCAAGATGGCCATCTTCAGCTTCACCAAGCAGAAGTGAGGCCACCAAAGTGAAGAAAGGTACATTCTTTGTTGTTGACTTGATCGTCAGTGTCTTTGACTCAGACAGAGGCCCAATGTTGTGTCTTCGAGTTGCGGGCAGGAGACTCTCGTCTCAGTGGCTTCATGTGCCTGACGACCGTCCATGTGCCTGGATTAAGACTCATAGACACAGACATAGAGACAGAGGCAGATAGGGTTGGCCTCCACATTCAGGTATTTGTCTAACATTGGTGAATTTGTGCATACATACATGCTTCTGGCCAGATGGCACATCTTAAACGGTTGTTCTGGGAGGCCCTTCCCACGAACAAAGATTACTGCCTGGCCCCTCTATTCATTTAAGGTGCTTATTATTATAAAAGGTTAATCAGTTCCGTCCAGTGCGACTGATAAAATGTTTTTTCCTTTTTGATCTTTTTAATCTTTCATCCTTGACATGTTTTGGTCTTAGAGATCATTGTCAGAAAAATATGTCAGTACAGGCAGAAACTACTATCACAATGTGATTGGTCGATAGCAATACATACATACAATATCGTCACAATGCCATGAATGTATTACATTGATATTAACCAGACACAATGTATTGATATATCCTTCTGAAGATGGTCTCTGAGACCAAAACATGTCAAGGATGAAAGATTAAAAAGATCAAAAAGGAAAAAAAAAACATTTTATCAGTCGCATTGGACAGAGTTGATTAACCTTTTATAATAATTGCTAGCGTGACGGACCAGGATGAACCAAATCAAATGATGATCATCTCTTACTAGATAATTAGTCATAAGAAAGTAAGAGTTTTGGTAGTGATTTCTGAGATTGGAGATGAACTAAGAAAACACTGGATATGTACACTGGTTGCTATGAAAAGTTCTGTCTTCTGAGTTGTAACGCAGTGTATTCTGTTGAAAGTCAACCAACATTTCAGAGGCGCACATCACATCCATCTTCAGGTTCGAAGAAGAAGCCAGGTACTGTTTGCCTCCTCCTTTCACACTTGTTTCATGCTTGGCTTATTCTTCAACCCTGAAAATGGAGGCTACATGTTCCTCTGAAACGTAGGTTGACTTTCAGTTAAGTAATGCCGTTGGATTTGAGGTTCTCACTGTGATAACTGTAAAGAGTACAGTCTCCTCGGCTATAATGTTTCATAGTTCGGAGAAAGCCTGGTATATTAGAGGACCATAGTCTCTGTCATCACGGTTACAGAATAAGCCATGCAAGAAACCACTTGAGCTTGCCTCCTGTTTTTTTGGTGGTTTCTTGCTCGGCTGACTTACAGTTCACCTCTGAAGATGGAGACAATTCATTCCTTCAAAATATTGGTCTGTCTCCAAACTACACATTGTTACAACCCAGAAGGCTATACTCTTCAGAGTTGTTCTTAATATTTTTCTTCTGGCAGTCATTATTCTGCCGATCACAGTGGCCACACGGTGTAAGGCATAAACCGTCCTTGCCAGGTCAGACACTGGGATCATGGGTTCAAATCCCACAAAGTATGGATGTACGTCTGTGTATATTCTCTGTTTGTGTAGGTACCTTCCTTGGAATGGGCTGATTCCCGGTCCACGAAGTCCTACCAACTGCCTTGAGATTGAGAAACTCAAGTGAAACAAAGGGTTTCACGGATGCCTTATGCTCCCTCTGGAGCAACAGGAAAAAGAATCATTCTGGTGTTTTCATATACAGAACCGTAGAATTTGCTACCAAAAACTCTTTAGATATAGTGATACAATCCAGGAATGGATTGAAGCATTTTAAGATATTGTCTAGGAGTATAAGTTGTTCCCAAGGAAGGAGGTTACAGATACAGTTTGAATGCTGTTCAGTCATAGAGTGTGTTTGATTTGTGTGACTGAACGCTCGTTTGTGCAGTCACAGTGGAGCCACAGTGTTATCGTGTGGTTGTAATTATTTGGGAGATGTGATAGCTTAGTTTAATTTTGCATGTACTTCCACTGTAATTTCAGTGGAAAGTTATATTTTGGGGTTTCTAAAATATGCACTTATATTCATAGAAATATGGTGTTTCTTTGCTTATGTGCAATGTATCAATGGAGCATCACGTTGGAAGCGGTGCAACAATGAAATTAAATGGTGTCATATATATCTGATGGCTGAACTCGTAGTTCAGTGATATGGCAAGATTTTGCAACTGATGCTTATCTGTGTGGTGAAATGCAACATGTGGTGAGGACAGTGCAGTGTCCGATGTTCACTTCGTGCCTTTATGAGTTCAATTAATCATTAGAGTTGTATTTGGTTTACTGTCTGTTTATTTTTCTAAGATTCGTAAAGTTGCAAGAAAACGTCAGGTTTTTTCTGAAGTGCTTCGTGGTGTTAGTCTGTGGGATTCGTCCCACTAGTGGCGACCACTGTATCGGTATCAAGCGCAAATATATACCAGTTTTAACAAAAATAGTGAAGGCAATCGCTGAGAATCCGTGCATTTAATGTGTTAATAGCCATCGGTTTCAACTTTCAAGTTCTGTGTCTTATTTTTTTTTTCAAAGTGTCATAGGCTGCTTATAATTGGTGTTCTGAAGTGAAAATTGGTTTACTTGAAGGGGAGGAATTAGTCTTGAAAAATTTACAGGCACTAGTTGAAATGTTCTGGTGAAGAAGTGGAAGGATACGCTGAGGGCAGTACAAACGATTAGGATTAAATTAGAGTTAGGATTTGTAGTTAGGCCAAAAGGTTACGCTGGTCCCATTGCAGAAGTGAGTTCGCCTACGCCATCATCCGGTGCTCAGCAGAAGTTTGAGTCTCTTTCGCCCGGTGACGTCGAGTCCATCTCAGAAGGCGAGATCCCGGAGACAGAGGCAGATTTGGAGGGAGAGTCTCTTCCACTAGTGAAGAATGAGACTTCCGAATTGATGGAACCTGACAAGAATACTGGAGAAAATGCAGGAGCCTCAGAAGAGGTTTTGTCAGCCAGTGATCCAACAGTTAAGTTGGAGCAAGCTGAGGGTGAGATAACCCCCACCAGGCCAGGATCTGTGGAGCGAAAGACTCAGCCATCTGCCACACCCTCCCTTCCTAACTCTGTCCCAATAGCTGGTTCTCCCATTAAGATTTCTGCTGTGTCTAGTCCAAGTAATATCACTCATGGCCTACCATCTACACCTCCGCCTGCTACAGTGAGCAATGTGGCAACGCCTGCTGGCTCACCTATCCTTCCAGATGAGCCTGGTATAATGGTTGTGGAACCATATGAACCCATCCTCAGCGATGAAGATATTGATGAAACAGATGCACAGGTAAGATATTGCATACAGTTTGTTTTATAGCTTGTTTTTAGTAAAGGTTTTTTTGTGTGTATTAACCTTTATCGGATGAACGTCATCATATGATGTCGTTAAAAGTAAGGGCAGCTGGCCGAACGTCATCATATGATATCGCGGATTCCACGCGTGTAAGGTTTTTTTTTTTAATATTATATTCAAAATATAAATTGTTGTTCTATTTACATGATTTTTGGTCACCACCTTTATAAGGAGACAGCCTTCCTTCCTGCATGATCTAATGTAATCTAGCGACATCATATGACGTTAAAAGTAAGGACAAATTGAAGAACGACATCATATGATGTCGCGCATTCCACGCGTGTGAAGATTTTTTTAAAATTAAATTTAAAATATAAATTGTTGTTCTATTTACATGATTTTTGGTCACCACCTTTATAAGGAGACAGCCTTCCTTCCTGCATGATCTAATGTAATCTAGCGACGTCATATGACATTAAAAGTAAGGACAAATTGAAGAACGACATCATATGATGTCGCGCATTCCACGCGTGTAAAGATTTTTTTAAAATTAAATTTAAAATATAAATTGTTGTTCTATTTACATGATTTTTGGTCACAACCTTTATAAGGTGACAGCCTTCCCTCCTGCGTGATCTAATGTAATCTACCGACGTCATATGGCCGAACGACCTCATATGATTTCGCACATTGTACGCGTGTAAAGATTTTTTTAAAATTAAATTTAAAATTAAATTTTTGCTCTACTTACGTAATATATGTTCACCATCTTCATGAGGAAACAGCCTTCCCTCCTGCGTCATCTATGGTAATGTGGCCTTCGTATGATACTGCCGAAAACATTCCGAAATGCAGAGTCCGACGTCGCAGCTCACGCACTTCGTACGAACGCTAGACCGCTTCCCACGCGAAAAGCACACACGACACCTCAGTTGCGATTTGGAGGAAGCAGGCCAGTGATATCAAGCTGCAAGTGATATTTATCCCCGCAGCTACACCGGCATAATTATTCACATCTCTCCAGCCACACTGGTCTGGCAGTCCCCAAGTTGATGACGAAGGTGATGACCCTTCGTCCGCGGAATCAGAACTCCTACTTTCATCGCCCCTTTCTTGGTTGAATAGCAGTCCGAATCTGTGTCACTGAACAGCTGTTTTTCACTTTCAGCATCTTCCATACGACGTCGTCGTGTATACGGCTCTCTAGCAGTGAATCTCTGTGCGTAGACCACGATAAGAAGCTATAAATCTTAACCTCGAGCCCACACATACAAAAATCTCATTCACGACTTCGCTGAACCCAATATCTACCTCATGATGTCATGGGTGGCTAAACTTATATTGCGATGTTTCAAAATCGTTACAAACACAATGGTTTGACTGCAATGAATGAACGAATGACCGATCTGGCAACACCATATTCTGAGAATGTAATCATGTGTATTTCTAACAGCGAACGAATTTCAGACGCCCACAGTCTCTGCATACCGTCATGTACCATACGATAAATAAGCTTCAACAAGCGATAGTATTGTATGAGGTCGCGACAAGGACACTTACACTGCTAAAACGCATGGTGCAGAAAATGTATTACACTGCTAGAACGCATGGTGCAGAAAATGTATGAATTTCGGGATTTTTTTTTTTTGGGAATCAGTGTAAAAAATTTTTACAGATATTAAAATCTGTAAATTAGAATATCTGATTCTATATTCTTTCTACATTAAAGGAGTGTTCATTTCGTTCGTTTATCATAAAAAATGTAGAAATTACACCATTTTTAGAAACATGCTTACAATTCCATTGCCCTAGAAGGGCGGGCATTTAAATAAACTCCGTCCAGCTGCCCCTACCGGAAATTAAATGGCCCGTCCGATAAAGGTTAAACTCTTCCTCATAACTATACTAGCCTGAAAAAATGCAATAAGGACTTGTTACTTTCTGAAATATGTATCGCAGAACACATGTAAATATGTGGTAATTTCTTAAACATCACTCTTTTTACATGTCTCTTCCCTTTTTTGTTTGCAAGAAAGTAAATATCAAGGCATAATTAATGCACATTCCCCAAATGTTTGTGATCTTTGGTCAAGACACAAGGATTTATTAATGAGGTTCGTCATGGAAAGTGTCACTGATAACTGAAATTAAAGTTATGTCGTGTTATGTATGTAAGAATGGATTGCATGAAATGTATATTGCAAATACATTCATGTAAGCACAGTACATAAGAAAATATGCGGACAGAAAACTATATCTTTCATATTTGATGTTCTCTTGATGAGTAATATTAAGATTACAGTCTTCTGAGACATGATGGCATGTAGCTTATTGATTTCTTCTCTCTTTACATCCTTCCAAAACAGCCCTTTTAAGGGGGGGCTGATTCCCTATGGCTTGCCCATAGCCATGGATTCAGCCCTACCTACACTTTATCCATACCAGTTTTGTCCTGCTTGTTTTGCTGTTTTTCCCAGAAGGTGTAGGGAACAGGTGCATTTGAAATGTTTATATCCATCTACAAATCTACACTGCCTCACATTTCAGGGGATTATAATCCTTGTAAACATTTAAGGAGACTGTTTTTTGTTAAATTGTTGTTTTTCTTTTCAATTTTTTCATTGCTGGGATCTGTTAAATCCAAGCTCCATTATATGCAGTTTTTATTGTACAAGTCTGTGATTTCTGGTTCTATATAAATAATCATCATCTTTACATTTTCAGTTCCAAGACATGGATTATGACTTTTCAGAATATTGTGATGACCACCTGAGCAAAAGTTTCAATCCCTTTACGTGTGAACTTCAGCCATTAGTTGTAAGTAGAGTGAACATAACTTGTTTCTTGTGCAATTTAATTATTGAGGTTGTCGTTTCTGTATATTGTGTCTAGCTTTTGAGGCATTATGAAGAAATTTGTCATGACTTGCTTTCTGTCAGTAATGAGACGTATTACAGCAGTTCGTTTCTAAATCTGCTTTATCATTGACTGCATTTTGTTTGGTTTATGCAGGGTGTTTTGGTTTGAAGAAGAAAGTGGCATTGATCTGGTATTATTATGAGGGTATTTTCTTCGAACAGTTTTCATTGTGTGGGTAAAAAATATGTGCCTTTTAATTTGCCTTCAAGTCAAAGTAAAGGGTACCAGCTCTTTGGATCTGTTAGAGTAAAGTGCCCTTGTCTTCAAAGGAAAAGGAAAGTGTAATAAGTCCTCTTTTAACATCATGGTTACGCTCTTGTAAATCCTGATGTTGTGTATAACAGTGTAAAGCGGATCAATTTTTTCCATAAGAAAGTTAAGGTTATGTTCCTCAGCCTTTCTCACCCCCGTAACATGCATTACAACATAGACAATATGAATGTGATTGTAAATATTTGTATACTTCTGGCTTTAAATGCATGCAGTTGTAAACTACAATGTTTATTTAGCACGATATACTGTTTTCACAAAATATGCAATAGTATTCTCACTTAGCAGAAACTTAAGTGCCAGTTTTACTGCTCCATGCCAACTTCATTATGATGCACAGTCATTAGCAACATCTGAACAGTGATGTAACAAGAAGTTAACTCAGTATTGTATGGGGCTTTAATATGAAAATAGTATTAACATGATAACGAAACATTATCTGGGACAACACTGACGGAGGACTCCCTGTACCTACTTTGTGGGGCATGTTTATAAAAGTAGTCCTTATCACTGTTTTTAGTTTGTCTTCAAGTAGAAGGAAACTTCACTGCTCTGTGGTGTCAGACTGATAAAGTTAGTCCTGTCACAAAGTACTTAGAGCAGGTGCAGGCCGTATGCACAAAGAAAGTGTGATCCCTCCGTTGAAGTGTGTACATTTCTTGTGAGTACACAGTTTTCTTGTAATTTGCTTCAGGTATTTGTGGAAGAACTAAATAGTCCCACAGATTAGCTACACCCTCTACCCATGGAATGGTGTCTTATGTTGGTGCCTATTTATTCAGATAATTGGCATTGTCTAAAGGGAATGTTTTTATTATATGACAAGTGTCTAAAGGGAATGTTTTTATTATATGACAAGCTATATTTATTCTTCGCTGTGTGCATATGGGTTTTAACATATGTAAGTTAAAATAGTAAAATTCAGTTTATGTCATCATCATTGGCGAAACAGCCCTTTTTGAGTCATAGCCTTCCTAAAAAATTCTGCCTGACTTGTCTGTGCTGTCATGATTTAGACTGTCTGCTTTTCACTTCTTTTGATATCGCAACAGTACTTTTGTTACAGAGCAAGGTCAGGGGCACACTGTAGTATAGTTGGTTGAGGCACTATGCTACAAGCTGGAAGGTCACGGGCTCGTTTCCCAACGAGGCCACTGGATTTTTCAATTGACCTAATCCTCCCAGCCGCACTATGGCCCTGGGTTGACTCAGCTTCTAACAGAAATGAGTACCAGGAATTTTCCTGGGGTAAAGGTTAGCCAGCATGTAAGGCTGACAGCCTCACCATTATCTTTGAGCTGATTGTCTAGAAATGTGGGAGCCTCAACGTTTACAGAGCAAGGTGATCAACCTTGCATCCAACCCCCAATATACAGGACCGGGTCTCTATATTTATGTCCCACCATGACAGTGTGACCCGGTTATGCCCCCAGGCACTTGGTTCCCTCTTTATCACCTCCAACTTGCAGGGCTGTAGCGGAGGTAGTCTCATCAACCTCCACATGGGGTCCACATGATAGTCAAAAACACATCCCAGCATACCAATACAGCAATAATAAAAGTACACCAAGAAAATAATAATAATGCCAAAGATTATTTAATTACACCTTGGCTGTACTCTGTTTTGGGTACCTTGGCCATCTTTATGACAGCTTGTCGTTCTTCTCTGTTTGCCTTTTGCCTCTATCTCTTTGCTTTTAGCTCCCATATACATACTTTACATCTTCCAGCCATCTGTTTGCATCCTCCAACTTTTATTTTACAGTGCATAACATTTAGGCTTCTAAAAGCAGCAAGAAGGAAATGGTACCAAAGAACGGAGGAATATAATCCAGTGTGAGTGGATAAAATTTGATGCAGTTATATCATATAAACACAGACTAGGTATAGACAAGATTTATATTTGTACATTGATATTATATTATTGTACTACAATTGTAACACGGGATAACTAAATCATGAATTCAGCTATAGAATAAACAAGTACTTGCATTAATGATTGGTGCGAAGTTTTTATATCTTTATATGTGCAATAGTCTAGTGATGGGACACAAGTTCCAAAAAATGCTACCATTTTATCTTACAGTTGTTGAAAAACCTGCATCGATGTATACAGAATTTGAGGTTCTTGCAACAGTGGTTACAAAGAGTTTTATCTTCTGGGATATAACACCATATAGTCTTTTTGAAAGTCAGCTGACGTTTCAGGGTCAAAGAATATGCCAAGCAAAAACCAGCGTGAAAGGAAGTGGCAAGCATAGATCTGCTTGCTCAAGGTGACATGTTCCTCTGAAATGTCGGTTGACTCTGAACAGACTACGCAGCGTTGTTGCCAGAATGTAGAACTCTGCGTTGATATGGGCTGTGAAGAATATATATTGGTTTTTATTATGGTAATACTGAAATCAGAGTGGTCTTGTGACTACTGTTATCAACACTGATTGCAGTGTATTTGACTTTTCAGTACCTGATGGATCCTAGTTTGTCTCCTTGTGAAGTGGTGACAAAACGATTGCTTAGGTTGCGAGCTGAGGGATGCCTTAAGCCCACAATGGAGACACCAAATGAGGCTGTGAGGTTAGAAGAGCTTGTGCTACAGCAGGGGAAGTCTGTAACTGTTCAGGCTAGAGATACATGTTCAGGGGAACCACAGGTTCATGAAGACTGGGTGCATTTTGCTGAGCAGGTTCCCTCCCTGCTGATTAAAGCATTGCCATATGTCTATAATAAGGAAGGTACGAAGTACATCTAATTTGAAGTCGTACAGGCATGTTACTGCTAACCTTTTTTGCCCATTTGTTGGTGTTGTGATGCACTTGTTTGCCGGTTATGTTTAAACCTGTTTGACGGGTAAAAACTATTATTTTGTTCTCTGTCCATTTCTCTGAGTTTATTAAAAACGTTGTGTTTTGAAAATTGGTTCTTTTTCTATATTCATATGATTTGAGAGGAGTTATACTGAGTTTTATGGAGTGGGTTTTCTTTGATCTCTCCTTCACCAAACGACAGAAATGAACGAATTTCTATAATGTATCGTGATTTTAATTAACTCGGACAATGAAAAGGGTCCAAAATATTAGTTTTAACAATAGTTTGTTAGTGTTTTGGAGCACTTGGATGTCACCATCTTCAGTACTCTTCAAGCTGTGTCCCAGCTCAGGAATTTAGTCTCTACCTTCTCATGTCGGAGGGATGGGTTTAATCCCAGGATAGTCTGTATGGTTTTTGTGGTGGACAGAAAGGCACTGGTACAGTTTTTCTTCAGGTGCTTTACTTTTCCCCTGCCAGTTATTCCACCATTGCCCCATAATATACATTTATGTAAAGAATAGTTAGTACAGTATTTCCCTTTGAGGTTGCAGTACCAAGGGATGCAAGTCTTGCCCCACTCGTACAGTTGGGATACAAGTTCTAGGTAGAACTCTGTTAGATCCTACTACACCTACTAACAGTCCTACAAATCCTGTGTTATTAATACCATATGTACTTTCCTACCTACCACTCCCTTGGCCTCCTCTACAACCAATCTCCACCACCAGTGTGTGCTGCCATAGGAATGGACCCACATGTGATCACCTGAGGTTGGTTGTTAGCTTTCTGAACAAAATTCTTTTTACAGGATGAGGTTGTTAGCCTCATGCCCAACCCCCAACCTGGAGGACCAGGGTATCTCTCTTATTCTGGATTCTACCCTTTGACCTTTCCAGCATGGGTGACCCTACTGGTAGTTAAACTACTGCCAGCATAGCTCTCCAAGTCGCAGAGTCATGCAAATCCCACCCCCATGACAAGGTGGAGACACCTTTGGGGGGTAATACCATATGTAGGTAGTGTCAATTCTGTTCCATCAATGAAAATCAGTTTAGCACATTGCCATCATGTTGGATTCCTGTGTAGATAATCATTAGATTNCATGCAAATCCCACCCCCATGACAAGGTGGAGACACCTTTGGGGGGGTAATACCATATGTAGGTAGTGTAAATTCTGTTCTATCAATGAAAATCAGTTTAGCCCATTGCCATCATGTTGGATTCCTGTGTAGATAATCATTAGATCAAATTCTGGTCAAGTAAACTTCTTGTTGCTTGCATTATAAATATTTGTTTTTGTTATTAAAGTTTGTTTTATTTTTATTTTTGGAAGAACATAATACCAAGATATAGATTTTGTATATGTCCAGTTTGATAGGCATCACCTCAAAATTTTGCATCATCAGCATGTTTGTAATTTTAGACTTATAAAAACATTTCATGTGTATGTTTATAGTACCAGATGTCACCTAGTTTCATTAATGCATGAGTCAAACTGAAAGCAAAGTATACCATTCACACAGTTGCAATTCTGTTGTTTGCGTTCAACAAAAATATTGCTTTACAACGGTTGTGATATTCTTTTGAAGATCTGTCATCATACATTACTTCAGAAATCTAGATTAATTGGTGTTAGTAGCAGTCCTGTCTCACAAATCTGTGCTTTTCCAATTGTAGAATTAAGAAGTATGACGAGGTGGCCTCTAATGGTGTAGTGTCCATACCATCTACATATATAGGAGAAGGTTTCTGCTAATTAAGAAAAGTTGCAGTGCTGTAAGATTTAGCATGTGTAGGAAGAAAACTGTGGCATACGTATTGACCCTTTTCAAGTCCAGTTTTGATGTAATTTTTACTCTGGCTTTAACTTGTTCTCAGAACAAACCATATAAATGATATTCTAATTAAAAATGCCGGTCACTGAGTAAGTTGTCTCAAGCGGTAATATTTCTGATTTGTGTTCAGGAGGTGATGGTTCAAGCCTCATTTTGGACATCTGTTGTCATTGCTGAGGTTTCAAATGATTTTGCTTTTAGACCATCAAGACAAATTCTTTGCTAGTACCTTCAGCCATCCATGACTGCTTCCTTCCAGATCCTTTCCAGTTAATCATCCAATCATTTAAGTGGAGTGGCATAGTGTGAGGTACAGGCAGTGTTTTTTAAATAAATTACAGATAAAATGAAAATGTTCGTCTCTTTTCAGGCATGATTATGAACAGTGATGACTGATACAGTTGAAACATGTCACAATATGCTATATATTTTGAGGGAAATCCAGTACTGTCCTGTCTAGACCTTAATGCTCCAGATGTTATCAACCAGAATTTTGTGTCTATTTCTAGTTTATGTCCCACTTATGTCTTTTGAACTAACTTTTAATAAAGATTCCTTATTGTATCTTTTCAGATATTATACAGACATTATTCAAATGGGTAGAAATTGGATTGGACTTTAGCCTGGCACTGAGTCAACCACAGCCAGGTTACAAAGTGCGACACATCAAAGCAGGAGTTCGCTTGGTTGAAGCCCTGTGCCACTGTGGTGAAGCTGTCACGGAACAATTGTTAGATGCTCAAGATATCCATTCTAAACTCCTGGACTTGTACCACAAAGACTACATGGCTCTGTCCATCAAGCTGATGATTTTGCGTGCATTGGATTCGAGTCTTAGTTGCCAGCAGGCCTTACAACATTTTCTAGGACATAGGACTAGAGGTCATAAGTTAACCCAAAATAGAAATTGCTTCATTAAAGTGAAAGACGATCCTGCGAAGGAAATAGAAGGAAGTACGAGTGGTTACCGGACGTTGATTAAAATGATTCAGGGCCATCAGCTGGCAAGAGTGAAGTTTGCAATCAGCTGTTTACTTCGAAAGTTACATGTGTATGAAGTATTAGAAAGATTGAGAGAAAGCGTAGGACAACTGATAGACGCTAGTCCACCTCCTGGCATAGCTAGCCCTGAAGATGAACGGCAGAGGTTATCGGATACCAGCCCAGAACCAATCCCTGCAGTTGTGGAAGTGTCAGATCAAGAGGTAGAAACAATTGTGTCTTGTTTGGAAGAGATCCTTCGTGTGTGTAGGGAAGCGCCATTAGCCATATCTCAGCCAAAGCGTTTCCTGCCAGTTTGTGCTCAGTTTGAAATCAGTCCCTGTTCACAGGACCCATACCCTGCACTATTTTCTTTCTTCCGCTGTCATCGTCTGTTGGAAGTATGTCTTGTGCTACTGTCTTGCCCTACCACAGCAGGCTATTCAGTAATCACTGTTCCTGTACAAGAAATTCTAGCTGCTTTGTTGGATTCTCAGGAAGGAATGCAGTTCTTGGCCTCAAATGTGGATATCACAGGTGCAATTCTAAGAGTACTATTGCAGCAAGCACCTCCTGTGTCACCTGGTCCCCCAGAAGAGGTGCTGGACGAAAGTGCGGTGTCTGCCCCTCCAGCCCAGCAACTTGGTCTATACGTGGCTTACCGACTTCAGGCGTTGCAGTATATTGATGCACTTTTAGACTTAAGTGCTAGTGATCCATCATTTCTGGACCCAGATCAGACAGAAGTTCTGGACTGTCTGAACAGTTTGTATTGTTTGGGCTTTTCTCCGGTTGGGAAGCTTTCCTTAGTTCATGTTTTGAGCCGTGGAGACAATATAAGAGTTCTTTTGCGATTTTTTACCGAAGACAATTCCCAAGAACAGCCACAAACTCAAGCTCTGAAGTATGACATTGGTGATTCAAAGATAAAGAAATCTCCAGGGAAAAGTTATTCAGCAGATCTCATTGTGATGACAGTGAAGTACTCTGATTACGTCCCTTTCCTGCAGAAATTTGGTAAAGAAATACTTGAAGCTGCCTTAAGGGACGAGCAGCAGTTACCACCGTGTAGGTTGTATGAAATAGTGTCATGGTTAAAACCTGTCGAAAACCCTTCTTTGTTTGCATACGATGATATAGGGATGCTTAGTGAAATAATTAAGAGGAATGTTGAAATTGCTACTACTTTGCCAGGTGAACTTATCATTGCAGTTAGAATTTTGAAGTTCTTGGGAATTCCCCTCAGAGATAAAGACTTGGCTGCGGTACACGAGGCAGTAGATGCAGAAGAGTACGTCGAACTAAAGTATAAGTACGTAATACTGCAACTGTTCTCTCAGGAAGGTGTCACAAATCTAACTGCCATCCTGCAGAGACTGTGTGAATTTTATGAGCAGCCCATGTTACATTCAACGAGTTTTGTCGGTTATCAAGGTGCAATGCTTGTATCGTTCATCTTGCCAGCAATTCAGCTGGTCCGCCGGATGCTGACGTACGTCATTCACTGCCGTAACACAGAATTTAAGGACCTAAGTTCTGTACCTGTACTGCTGCAGACATATAGTTTGATGCATGCGTTTCCTGCTTCGGCCCTCGCTTATGTGGACTCGCAACGTGTTTGTCGTGAAATCATAGAGACACTGCTGGCTTACACGCAGCCCATATCCTCAACCCCATCATCAGAAACAGAAGCTCTGAACAAAAGCTTGTGGACGATGATGATGTCGGAAGTTGTGAAGTTTGTGACTACTGGACCGTACACATTTGTACCCGGTTTGCTTGTTCTGTCTGAGCTCCTTCCATTGCCTTTACCTGTTCAAACAAGGACACCTCTCCCAGAGAATGAAATCCTGCGGGCAGTGAACGGACGTAAACTGTGGAGTGCACATCTACATTCGTTAGGATCAGGACTTCAGGAACTTATCGCAACAATGAGTGGCAGCAGTTTCCAGCCCTTGCTTCAGTTATTGAGACGTGTGTGCGTGCAGTTGGCAGACCTCGCTGCTCCCACAGCGCTCATTGTGAGTCGAGGTGTTCTGGATACCGTGTTAGCGAGTCTTCAGAATCTTCCTTCACCCTCTGCACAACCCCTTCCTTCAAGTAACTCTTTGTCTGCTCCAAGTGTCACCCCAGATTCTCCTTGCTCTGGCCACACAGCTCGTCTGCTCAATTTTCTTGCCTGCCTTGTGACACATGCATCAGTGAAATCAGCTGTACTTCATCTGCTAGCCAAGGGCGGCTCAGTGAAGTCTGATGAACGTTACCCTGCACTGGTGACATCTCTCTGTGCTATCCTGCGTTCACCATCAGACTCTTCTTCACATATCCAGGTAGGGATTGTCACACTTATTTCATTTGCAAGCATTGTAGGTTATGTATTCTAATGGGCTCTCTTATTCTGCCTTCTGTTATATGTGTCATCCAGTTATACAGCAGGGGCAAGGGGACAAGTAAGGAGCCGGGGTAGTATATATATAGCAACTGGCTACCGGCTGGAAAACTGAGGGGTCGGAGTCCCAGTAGAATCAAGAATTTTCTCCAGATTGTCCACATCAGCTCTGGGATGCACCCAACCTCCTATCCAATGGGTACCAGGGGCTGTTTCCCTGGGGCTAAAGTGGCTGGAGCATGAAGCTGACCACTCACCTCCAGCTAGAGCCAAGGTCAAGAAAATGTGGATCTATACATCCACTCCCCCATACGCCTTCATACCGTAGTGCTTAATTCATTGAGCACAGGGACAACTTTACCTTACCTTTTTTCCTTGATCATAAAATTGAAGAAAACTCTTAAATTGGCAGAATTTGAAACCAATACTATTGACTTGAGATCATTGAAGTGGTATGATCTCTGTAGTTAGCCGATTGCCTTGCACATGGTCATTAACCATCTTCATTTTTATGCCCTCAAGGGATTCCTAGGGGTATGCGGTAGTGTAGTGGTTAAGGTACTATGCTACAAGCCGGAAGGTCGCGGGTTCAAGTCCCGATGAGGACATTGGATTTTTTCAATTGACCTAATCCTTCCAGCCACACTAGGCCCTGGGGTTTACTCAGCCTCTAATAGGAATGAGTACCAGGATGACAACCTGACCGCCATCTTCAAGCCAATTGTCAAGGTAATGTGGGACCCTTAATGTCTCACGACCCTATGAGCTTCCACGGCCTGTTACAGGGATAGCTTTACTTAGAGGGGATTCCTGATGTTGACATATAACACATGTTCATAACACTGTATCTGAACTAATTGCATGGAGCTGAGTTATTACATTGTTACAATATCACTACCAGTATTTGTCCGAACAGAGTGGCAGGATAAGAGTTCTGTCTTCTGGGATTTGTGAGCCAGCTGACTTTGCAGATGAACATGTGGCCTTCAACTTCAGGGTTGAAACGTAAGCTAAGCAAGAAACCAGCATGAAGCAGACAGCAAGCAAAGCTTGAGGCTGGTTTCTTGCTTGGCTTACTTTTCAACCCTGAAGATGGAGGCCACGTGTTCCTCCAAAACATTGGCTGACTTTCAGTGGACTGCATAATGTTATAACCAGGAAGATGGAAGTCTTCGTAGCTACTACTGTAAGAATTTCAAGTACTCCAGAATGACTAGATAATTGTAGAGGAATATGGGAGGCATGAAAGCCTGAGGGAGATGTGGAAGGGAAAATGGAGTCATGGAACATCTTTCTGTGTCCTTAGTATAAGTACTGTTACTGCCTGGTAACTTTAGCCGCCCGGAAAGGCAAACACTGTTGTGGGGCACGCGAGGCTATAGCCTTGCTGTGGGGCCGTTCAGAGTTACTCCCCGAGCTGAAAACATTGCCTACGGAGACCAGGAGTAGTACTATACACCTGACCACACTCAAAGACACTACATTCCAAACTGGTAGTACCCACACTGACATAGGCTGACAGGAATGCTCCCCCTCGCTCCATGAGAGATGGTATGACCCCTCTATCGCGGCTAAAGATACGAGGCAGTAACAGTAAAAGTGTAGCTGATGGTGTTTGGCTACTGCCACACAGTTACATTTTGGTGGATTTGTTACAGGCACAAGAATGCGTCGTTTCGGTGATTCAGTCGCTTTGTGACACAGAGGTGACACTGCTACCTCCGCCAGGCACGACGCTGGTTGGAGGAAGCGGGGGAGATATTGGTTGTATGCCAACACCAGAAGTGTACCTGGCCAATGCTCTACCTCCACGTGATCTTCTTCTGACAATGTGCACTGTCATGTTGGAACATGTTGCCAATATTGAACACAGCTTCACAACATTGTTACCAACTGTTCGCACTTTCCTCATGCTCATGGAGCATGATTATGGGTTTTACCATCTCAAGAGGTATGAAATCTCCACTGTTTGACTTGACATCTTCTGAAAGGTTGATGCACATTCAGTATTTGTGCTGGTAGTTCATTGTCTCTAATACATCTGTATGGCTGGTTTACTGTATTTTAGGGCATCATCAGATGTGCTGCCTATGTAGTCTAGTGGTCAGAGGTACCGGGTTCGATTCCCGGTGCTACCGGATTTTCTGAGAAATAATGGGTCTTGAACGGTGTCCACTCAGCCTCATGAAGATAATTGAGGTGCTGTTTCGAGGAAATAGCGGCTCTGGTCTAGAAGACCGAAATTAAAGGTCGTGGGGACTTGTTGCACTGACCACATGACACCTTTATCCGATAAAGTTGGCGCTAACTTTGCCGACAAGTAGTGGTCGCTCGGTGGGTATAGTTCGCTTGTGCACTCAAACCACAGAGTTTTTTTATCTGATGTACCATAAAATTGTGTCATTTTTTTTTGTATGATTACTCTTTCCTTGCATTAGTAATTGGGTTAAGCAAATTACTGCATTTAATTCAGATTGTAGGTCTGCTAGAGGGCTGATCTTAGAGAGAGGATGCACAATATATTGTGGGTGGTTATGATGTGAGGTTGTTTGAACATTCAGCCCTCTAACATAATGTAATCATTGCCAAAAATGATTCTGGAGATCAAGTAATATGCTGAATTCAGGAGGCCGAAGTTTACTGGATGTTCATTGAGTAATCTTAACAGAACTTTCCTCATATTCTTAACCACTTATTGTAATTTCTGGAGTTCAGGGAATTGAACTTTCATATCACAGTTTATCAGCATCCTGTCTTTTTCCAACCCCCCGCCCCCAAGAAAGTAACGAACTTCATATATGTGTGTGTGTGTTTGTAAGAGAGAGGGAACTTGCCAATGAAGATGTTCCTGTTGGTGTATACCAGTGTCTTCATGCTCTTCAGCACAAAATTAAATGGACTTAGTAGATATTGATGTGAGCCAAGATAGTTTAGTCACTATAGCGACAGGCTATGGGCTGGATGACTGGGGTTTGATTCCTGGTAGGTGCAAGAGATTTTTTTCTTCAACACAGTGCCGAAACCAGCTCTGGGATTTACCCAGCCTCCTTTTCAGTGGGTATCAGGGACTGTTTCCTTATGGGTAAAGTGGATGAGGCATGAAGCTGACCACTCACATGTATCAAGTGGTGAAGTCAAGAATGGTGGAACTATACCTTCACTACCATGTATTTCTTCATGGCATGTTGGATAATTAATTAATGAAGTACATACTGATGTTGTTTCAGCTGCCTGGAGAAGAAAACGGACGCGTTGCTGAATTTATTCGTCAAATTCTGCTCCGGATTCAGTAAGGATAGTTCAGACTGCCTTTCAACTCTCTCCACGAGCCTTGAACTTCTGCGTGTGTGTATCTCCCTTGAGGAAGATGAGACAGAGTCAGTCCTGGGATTGCCTGCTAGGAATCTTGTGATGTCTGTCCCAGAGCTTGCAGTAGTGCTTGGCTGGGATCGTGCCCATGCAGAGGGCCAGGAAGATGAGTCAGTGGATGCCATTGCGGCTGGCGACACAACCAAGTCTCCAGCGGACACAAATGAATCCATCGAGATTAATGGTGCTACGCACAACAAAAAGAAACATCCTATTTTCTGTTTAGAGAAACTTTTACAGGTTGGCATTTGATTAATATTTATTGGGGCTGTATCAGCCTCAGTCATAGTAGAACGTGTCATGTTTTTCAAACTTTTTCCTATGATATTGTGCAAAAATATACTTTAGTATTCATGGCACAATAGATTGTACATCATTGTGAGGTTCAAATTTAAGTTAATATGTGTGTATATGCATTTATGCTTAAAAAATGGATAAACAGGTTAGGAAATGAATGCATTGTGTAACAGGTATGGCATGTTTTGAAAACCACAGGACTCAACAAAGATTATACTCCACATGGAACATGCTTCACTTTTCTCTGCATTGTTTAACTGAAGCATTTTTTAGTCCAATAAATATTTAGCAAATTACACTCAACATATGCACAAAAATGCATGCATTGCTTTATGTAAAGTGTGCTTTGTCGATCTTTAACCCAAACTGGAATGTTCTGACTAATTTTAGTAAAAGTTCTCATAAAATAATTCTGGTGAAAATCTGGCCAGTGATACCTGAGATGTTGCATGTAGACATGGTGAAATCGACCGGCACATTATTGAAGTTTTCTTTGTTAACCCAATTAAAACAGTCCCACTGAACTACCTGTGATCAGTATAGATGTAATCTTATATAATTTACACCTCAAAACTTGGATTTCTATTAAAATTTGATTTTTTAAAACTTTTCTTGTGATTACAGTGCTTTATTATGTGTGAAAAGTTAAAAATGAATAACAGACATTTCCAATATTATCTAAGCATCTTTGTTAGCCAAACTGAAAGTCTGCCCACTCCTGGGCAAGATCCATTATTTGCTCCCCCTGTTTAATGTTAGAATCCTGTGCTTGCTCACATGAACGTTAAAATATGGGATGCACCATGTTTGTGTGTTACAGGATTGTAGCTCTGAAGAAGAGGCTTTGGAGAGTCTGCATGAGAATGTGGCCAGTCTTATCAAATTGCTCGAGGTTGAAGGAAGCAAACCTCTCGAGAACAGAGGTGAGGTCATGCAAATGGTCACTGTCATTTAGAGCTTAAAAGTCCGACACTTATTCCCAGTTTCATTGGAAGTTAACTATTGAGCTGGGGTAACTCTTTGACTAAAGCGACCAAGTTCGAACTTTTTTAATGATCATGTGACACATTGCTTAAGGTGTTATTTTGGTGCTTGACCATGGTTTCAGTTTGTTAAAATCGCTGCATTTCAGAAGTTGGTTTCATTTCTGTCTTTAAGTTGAACAGAATATGGAAGAAAACCTAATCTGTTGGTTGGAGTAGCTTTGCTTAGAGGCACAGCATGATAGATTGTGTTTCAGATCGTGTTCACCTGACGAGAGAAAGAGAACAAATTTCCAGAACATGGTTTTATTGAAAGGAGCCAGCATAGTGCAGTTGGTATAGCAACTGACTGCAGGTTGGATGAGCAGAGGGTCAGAGTTCAATCCCCTGTACTAGCAAGAGGTTTCTCTTCTACAAGTTGTCCAGACCTGTTCTTGGGCCCACCCAGCCTCATGTCCAATGGGCAGAGGGTGGGGGGCTCTTTTCTCAGAAGCAGCTGGGGCTTGTAGCTGACCACTGACCCTCTTAACTAGAGCTGAGGTTAAGAATACGTGAATCTCTACATCCATTCCCCCATATACCTTCTTGATGTAGTACTCAGCACAGAGACAATTTTACCTTTTTGCCTAATGGTTTGAATGAACTGAGACAATGGATAAAATGCAAAATAATAATCTTAAAGAACCGGGATTCAGTTCCCAGCAGTGCAGGATTCTTCTCCTTACCACCATGTCTGGACTGGCAGTAGCATGTGTCAAGACCTCTGCCCTCCCTTTGCTATAAAGCAGCTGGATCATGAAGTTTATGACTAACTTCCAGCTAGAGTGGGGGTGTACAGTGTCACTTTATCTTCATTCTCTTTGTACCTTTATGGTGTGTGTTGATGCATGCAGAGTGACGCATGATATCTTGAACCACTTAGTAATGGTTGTGTCTTATCTTTAGTGCTTGTAGCTGTCATTGGCAGTGTTCATTTAATGCGTGAAAGGTGACAAAGTGATACATTGATGCCGGGAACTGTAATATTACAGTATACATAAACAGAACCCATACCTTGCAATCATGACATTCCACAGTGTGGTAAACTTTTGTTTATCCAGCACAAATGGGGAGTGGGATGTGCCAGTTACATAAATCTGCCAGGTGCACAATAAAACTCTAAAAAAAAATCCAAAATATGAGTCAGAACAACATGTTTTCACTTAGCTCTTGTATGGAAGTGTTCCCAGGCAACATAAATTGATGGGTGAAGATTCTGGATATAATGTAATATGATGATTTTAACTGGCCTCTACCTAAATGGCATCTGCATATAGAAGGATGATAGACAGTGCTACTAGTGGCAGTTACAGAGAACTACCATGTGGCAAGTGAACATTTACGTAACTATATAAAAATGGAAAATTTTCTCTGAAACGTTTGTTAGTTGCATGAGAATACCAGATGTTTGAATGCAAGGTAACTAGGAGTTTGTCGTACATAAACACGTCCTCCTGCCTTGAACCATATTAATGTGACATGACGTCTGAAGTCATAATAGACTCAGTTAACACATTCCTGTGGCAATGAATATACAAGCAACAGTTGAGTAACTTCCATTACTATGCAACATTGCTGTAAACACACCTTCCCAACAATAGAGAGGCTGTGTTTCTCTTGTCTGTACAAAGTGGTTATAGGAAGAGTTCCAAAGCTGACAGTAGTCAAGTTCAGTTTTGAGACACCAGCCTGCCAGGATATGAGCTTGGGCACAGAGAAATTGAATTGAGTCGAGTCTTCAGAATTGGCAGTTGTGGTAGAAAGGAAAAGGGGCATTAAGCAGGTGCATTTTCTGTCAGAAAAATATTTTATACCCTCAGTGTAAGTAACTAAATATGTGGATAAGGTGTTGGGTTTGTGAAGGAGAACTGTGTATAAGAATTTTGTGTGATTAGGAAAATGGTTATCGTAAAATTGAAGATATGAAAAATGGAATAATGTAATAATGGCAATACTGTGTGTGCTTGTGAAACAGAGTTGCCAGAACCGATTTTACCTCCGCCTGAGCCATTGCTCTCGCAGTTCGCGGCTCGTCCTGTATTCGTAGTTGGTGAGGTTGACGATGAACGTCTCAGCTCTACATACTGGCTTGCACCTCCGCCTGTAGATGAGGCAGATCAAGATATGGATCAGGTGAGACTCATCACATATGTGAGCCTCAAAGATACATTGATACAAAAAATCATTATAATGGCAGAATTTCTGGTTTTGTAAAATATGTTGTTCCTCTGTTGCATACAGGTAGGATCTGTGGTGACCTTCCTGTCTCCTACTCACCTAGGAAGTACAGAATTTATATCTCACTTGGAGACACTCATAGGGCAGCTTCTGTGATTGTGAGAGTGATTGCTTATATTTCAGGTGAGCTGTGACCTAATGGAAATGGCACGTCTCTACCTGCCAGACTTCCATCTCCCACTGGAGGCAGAACGGTTGTGTCGTCTCAAGACGACAGCTGGAACTGATGGGGATGAAGATGAAGGTGACCAGATGAAGAAGAGAGGGGATGACCTCAACAAATACCTCACAGCAGACAGCAAACATAAGAGGCCATTTGGTAAGCCAGTGTGAGGAAATTTGAGGCATGAAATCATTGCAGGCTTAACCTTCTCCAGAGTAATTGGAAAGGTACAGGATGGTGAAATGTAGGAGGCTGTGGTCAGTGACGTAAGTAGCTGCCATGGAGGAGATAAATACATACTGTTCTGTGGTCAGGAAACCTCTTGGGAAATGGTTGCGTGGAAAATAATGTTGATGACAAGAAGATAACAGTAACATTAAGATCACTTGTAAGAGGGGAGTGAAACAGGTTGACAGTCGTGTCAGCAGGTTTGTAAACAAGAACAGCGTCGAAGGATTTTATCTGAATAAGTAACATGTTTTCTCATTGCCTCTCAAAAATGTGGTCACTTTAAAATACAGTGTTAACAGTAGTCAGGTGGACACAAATTCCATGCACCAGGTCAACATGGCACATGGAATTTACTTCCATTATATTGCTGCTAGCACATGACTCATCAGAGATACCAGACAAAATAATTCCTTTCTTCATTTAGTTTATCCCATTCATGTCGTTATCTTCTTTATTTTCTCCTTTACTGTTCTCCCATTTCTTTTTCCTCATCCTATCACCGTCCTCTCCTTCATTTTAAAACAGTTCCCTTATTCTTCCATTCTCTGTCACTTTATATATCTTTATCGTCTTCTCTCATTCCTTTCTTGCATAGTTTTTTTTCATTTTTTCAATACATCCTCATCGTTTCTCTTCCTGTATCATGCGAGTAGTAATGTTGTGTTGGGTTTCCCCGGAGTGACAGGAACTGGCCAATGTTTATAGATGTTTCATTTGCCTTTGTAATTATACCTGGCAAATTTTTCACTGGAAGTTTTTTTTATTTTTTATTAGTTTTCTTTTGCTTCCTTGCTTTTAGATTTATAGGAAATTTGTGCAGACCTCAACATGATTACAACTAATATAGGTAGGAAAGTTCAGAAATTTTATTTTGTCTAATTTATCTCTTTAAAGTGGCACCAATGCGAGGAAGAGGTTTTGGTAGGTCAGTACCACAACGAGGTGACCTGTTTAGGTCACGACCACCCAACACTTCTCGCCCTCCATCGCTCCATGTGGATGATTTTGTGGCATTGGAGATTTCTGGCCAGCAGCCCACTGGACCAACTGGATACAACAAGATTTCAATGCGAGCTGCCAAGGATATGATGGCAACTAGAGCTAGAGGTAGAGGGCGGGCCTTTGGTACTGATAGGGGGCGCTTCTTTGGTTCTGCCACACCCTACAACCGTCGTGAAAATGGGAGAGGTCAGTATTATGTGGTTAAGTGAATCACATACAGTATTACAAGGATACATATTATGTAGATAACATTGTTCATTCTAATGCTTCGTTACAGCTGTTAGTTGCAACTGAACACACAGGCTTACCATTACCCTTTTCTTCTTCTTATTTTGATATCGGTGGTGATAGTGGTCTCATAAAAATGATGCTAGTATAGTTTTCAAAAGGCCATGGGTTTCATCCCAGCTGTTCCCACTGATAAAAATTTGAGAAGAAGGGAAAATAAATTTTGTTAAATCTAGTGACAGCCAGTGACATGTAGATTATAGTGGAGCCAACTCCCACAGCATTGTAAATATAAAATATTTCTCAGCCATTGGACAAAGGCAACATAATATTTGTATAATGAATCGTCAGTTGTTAAGAATGTCTGGAGAACCATAAAGGCATACCAGACTGTCAAGGTTTTGGCTGCATGACCAAAGTAGTAATTTATGTCAGGCTCAGTGACCATCAAATAGGTGTTCTATTCCCAGCAGAAGCAGAGATTTTTTCTTTCTCTGATGAATGGAGGCTGACAGTTTCATCCTTCGGTAACTATTAATACTAATCTTTTAATTAATTCAGGCATTCATTTTAAAAACATTAAAACCTCTGAATGCAAGCAAAACACATTTAAACATCATGTAGTTAATATACCTGATGGCAGTGTGAGTCCGAGGCATGTTGTGAACAAGTGAATGTACCATGACAGTGGAAGAACAAATACATGGCCAGCAGTCATAAACAAAAGTTGCAGTAAAGGATGGAATTAACTAGTTATTGAAACAGGTGCAGAAATCTAATAATATAGTACATTAAAATTATAAAATTTGGTGGATTGCATGTAGATGTTTGTCCTGATTTCCTGATGCATACTTGCATGAGTGGGTGTTGTGTAAGGTGATGGCTGTGGGCCACTCTTTCACTTAACACTGTTGGTATTTTATTTCAGGAATTCCCAGGGGTGTGAGTTCAATGCTGCCACGTGTTGGCAATGGCAGGGGTGGAGTATCTTCACCTGCCTGGCCTCCACATAGTGGTGAAGTGCCAAGTCCCAGTAGTCAGCCGCCTCCACCACGTTCATTTCGGACTCCAGAACCACGAGACATGCGGATGCTCCCTCGTTCTGAGGAAAAATTTAGCATTGCTGGTGGTAGCAGTAGTGGTGGAGGTGGAAGTGGTCGTTTTGGTGGTCGAGGCATCAGAGGAGGTGGTCCAGGGAATTGGGCTATTAAGGACAACCGGGAGAGATTTGGTGGCCCTAATATTCGAGGCGGAGGACGGAGAGAACCGCCTCCTGGACGTCATGTACGTTCATTCACAAGATAAATCTTGGATTTGTTATATGTTATAACAACTACACTATTCTTTCCCTTTGTATTGAAGGACTGAAAGTTTTTAGTCTACAAATAACTATATGATGCTTCGTAAAGGTGAGCTTTTCACATGGTGTTTTTTGTTATAAACCCCTTTATAAGTTTTTACACTCACTGTTAAGGCATCAGGAACATGCAACTCTACTTATTAACACTACCAGTTCTTCAGCGTCATGTTCTAACTCCATTTTTAGTGTTCAGTTTTCTCCAAATACAGCAATCCACAGACTGGAGGCTACATTTTATGTATATTAGCTCAAATATATTTTTTAATGTGAAATAGACATGAAACATATATTAATCTGTAAACGAAAAATAATAGAATGTATTACCTTGCATAAGAATCATCCAGCAAATGGTTTGATTAAGACTAAAAGCTAATTGTACGTGTGTGCACTGTGTGTTACATTAACCATTCTTAACTTAAGTAATTGTACACTTTTTTGATCAGATTTGGTACAGTGTGAAGTTGCTGTCACATTTGTTAATTGTGTACAAGGTTGTGCTCGAAGAATATCATGCTTTAAGCAGAATTGTTTACAGAAAGAAATGGATTTTGAGTAGGAAGATAGTGATGCAAGCAATACTATATTTCCTTCTGACCTCTTAAAGCATTGTCATATTTGCTGCAAACTTCAAGAAAAGTGATGTATTTTATGGTGACTTCATAAAAAATCAAATCAGTTTCTGTACAAAATGAAGATTTAGGTTTTAAATAATAAAACCATCACTGAAGGAGGTTATTGGTTATCTGTTTCTGGTGATTAAATTATTTTACATTGAATAGCATTAAGAAATTCTGTCATTGTCTCTTTAAAGTTAACATCCTTCCACTGCTCATACTGTTCACCTTATAATGGTGTTATATTTTTATGGTTATTTCTTTCAAAGATTATTTTCAAAACTGAGTATTGTAAACTTAGGGGGTATACTTTTCTTATGCTGATGGCCTCAGTTTTCAGACCATATCAGTCCAATGCAAGTGTTTCCACTTTCCTAACACTATGTGAATAAGGAGAGACTAATCTGTCGCAGTGGTTTGGAGCCCACATTAAGCTTTAGGTCCTGTGTGTTGGGCGTTACTGTTATCCTCCTAGTGGTGTGTAAATCAGAGGCACATCTACCTGAAAAATGGACACCCAGGGGCTGAATTAACATCAAAATGTATTCATTTTGTTACAGCTACCATTTTTCAAATGGTAGAAATGCAGGGTATTATTTTTTTCTGCAAACTTTATAGCAAAAATGGCATGTGAATCATGCGGATAAATGCCACAACTGAGCCCGGTGTATTTTTATTATTATTATTATTATTATTATTAGAGGGGGTGGGTGTCCCCATGCACTGTGACTAATAGTCTATTGTACGTCCCCCTTTGATATTCCACCAGTCACCATACCCTACCAGTACTGGTGCGTGCTATCAGCCCCGTTCAGCCAACAAGGTCGGCCCTCGGTATCTGATACTTCCCCCATCTACCAGAGGCATTGGAAACTACTTGGGCAGGAAACTTTTGCCTAATTTAGCTCAGGTCTCCTAAAGACATGAGGATCTTTTACATGCCATAAATGTAAGACACGGGACCCACGGCTTAAAGTCCCTCCTGGAGGAATTGTTCCCTGAATTTTTCCGCCTTTAAAAATTCCACGACCTCTGCCGGGTTTGAACCCACGTACCTTGAGAGCCTGGTGTAAGTCTTGTACAAGTTTTTCTGCAGGACCTGAGCTCTAAGACATGCAAAAATGACAGATAAAGTTATATAAACAGGCCAGTGTTATTGCAGTGGAACTCAGCCCATAAGTACACTCAAGTCACAGAGTCGCAGCACTAGAGATAGTGAACTCTGTTCCATGGCAAAAGCTTTTGCACATTTCAAGGCCATAGCTCATGTCCCACTGAACCTACTATACATTTTATATTATTCCTGTAATATTAAGAGTTTCTTGAAAGTGTAAAGAAAAAGAACATTGGTATAATGACTCCAGGTTCTACAGTATGCTGGATTTGATTCATAGATATCTTTTCCCATTTCCTTAATCCCTACTGTTTCTTTATGTTTTAAGATGTGATAGTTAATCAGTACAGGGCTAGCCTATGGCCCAGTATGGACAGGAGATTTCTTTTCTCTACAGACTGACAAGGGTCCACTGCCTCCCACTGAGTGGATACTGGAGGTAAAACAGCTGGAATGTGAAGTTGACTTCTCCATCTAGTGTCAAAGTTAAGAATGTGTGGAACTGTACCTCCAGTAACCCAAATGTGTTTGTTGATGCTTAATTAAGAACAGAGACAACTTTATTATAAAAGATAAAACAACTCCGTCAAGTGTGACTGTTTGAGTTTTTATTACTTCAATTCTTAATGCCCTCGCATGTTTCGGTCCTTACAGACCATCATCAGAGGGACATCGATACTGTTTGGAAACCACTATTACAATGGGTGTTCTGAATGTTAAAATATATACACATAATATGTTTGTAATGCACAATAGATACAAAATCCAAAGTTTTGACAACTACAGCGGCTGTCTTTCTTGGTACAAGTTTGGCGGCACAAGTTCAGCCCGTCAAGAAAGGTGATAAGAGAAAGGACACGAACCTATTTGGTTTATAAATTCTAACTTAAATAACAAAAGTTTTAAAAATTTTAATATACCAAGACAGCCGCTGTAGTTGTGAAAACTTTGGATTTTATATCTATTGTGCATTACAAACGTTGTATGTGTATATATTTTAACATTCAGAACACCCATTGTAATAGTGGTTTCCAAACAGTATCGATGTCCTTCTGATGTTGGTATACAAGGACCGAAACATGTAAGGGCATTAAGAATTGAAGTAATAAAAACTTCAACAGTCATACTCGACGGAGTTGTTTTATCTTTTATAATATTGTTAGTGTGACCGACCAGAATGAAACAAATCAGAGACAATTTTATTTTTTCCTGTTTTATCACATTGAAGGTTGGAAGGCAGTCTTGTTGCTTCTGTGCCTCTTGGCCAGAAAGAGAAAGTACATCTGTGATTTCAGCCTAGCTGGAGTGAAATAAATGCCTGTTAGTTTAACTCTTGGTGTATATGTTGGTATCTGATGGCACCCACAGAAATTTGATGCTGTGTGTTATGAATAAAACTGATATTAGTAAGTTGGAGTTTCTCCAAGGAGCAGTCTCACTTGAGACACCGATTGTTGCTAAGCTAATAAAGAAATTCCAGCATTTGATGGAACCGGAAGGTTTTTTATCACGTTCATAAGACTTTACCAGTTGTCCTTATTCTGTATTAGATGAATCCAGCTCACATCTTCCCAACCTATTTATTTAAGATCCAGTTTAATATTATTCCATATACAAGTGGTCTCTTCAGCTTTTCACACAAAAACTTTGTTTACACTTCACCTATTTCCCATTCATGCTACATGTCCTCACTCTCTTTGATTTGATCATCCAAATGTTATGCAAGGAATAGAAACTATGAAGCTCCACATTTTGCAGATTTTATCCATCCTGTTGTTACTTCATCCCTGCTAGGTCCTAATATTGTCCCTGGTACCCTGTTCTTAAACACATGGGAGGCACCAAAATTTCACAACCCTACAAAACTACAAATAAACTATACCTTTGTGTTTTTTACAGCAGAAAGAAAAACAAAAATATTTTAAACTGAATGACTGCACGCATTCCCCAGATTTAATCTGCTTTTAATGGCCAACAAATTCAAAATATTAACACGAACCTAGAACAGCTTGTTACAGAATCTAATTGTATAGCGCATCAATCGTTCCTCGTTAACTACCACCCTCTGGCGTTCAAAATGTAAAACTGGTGAAGGCGCCATATTTGAATCGATACCAAATTGCCGGAACGATATACAGAGTGTTTCACGACTTTAGGGCATAACTGAAGGAGGTGATTTCCTGGGTCTTTGTGATCAAAAAAGTTCATATAAACATGTGTCCGATTTTGGACGGTTAGGGAGTTATGACCGTTTTTTCATTCCCGTACACGCCCTCGTGCGAACCGCGTCTATCAGCTGGCGGGTCGCTATCTTTAGCCAGTTACAGACAGAGCGTTCTCGTTATCTCGACCCTTGAGAGCTACCTAAGGCGGGGTGGGTTGGTATGTCCGGCGCGGTTCACAACCGAGCGGCAGCCTGTGTTGAGGCCGGCGGTGGCATTTTCGAAAATCAGCTTTAAGCACCAATAAATTCAAATTAAAGGTAATATCACGAAGTTAACTTTACATTCATACTTTAAGTGTATTATGTATTATGCTGGTTTATTATTTTGTTCCGTTTATTGTCAGTAATCGTTACCTTCTATTCTGAGTTTAAAACGGTCATAACTCCGTAACCGTCCAAAATCGGACACATGTTTATATGAACTTTTTCGATCACAAGGAAGTCGCCTCCTGCAGTTATGCCCTAAAGTCGTGAAACACTCTGTATAGTGATCCGTTGTGCACAGATGAATACCGTCTCACTAATAACCATGCAGAATTAAGTAAACACAACTTCTTAGTGTTTTGTATCATTTATTATACCTGCCTTCGCAGCATATGACATTTTTATGCATGTTTTTTTTTTTTCCTGGGGGAAGTTGGTGTTAAAAGACTTCTGTCTTCCAGGGTATGACACTGTGTACCTTTGGGTTGAACAATATGTTGGGAAATTCTTGAAAAGCTGAGTGATCATTAGCTTTCCAAGATGCACTCAACTAATGGAGTTAGTTCATTCGTTGTTTGTGGTATGCATTGAAATGCGTTAGGGATTTTGATTTTGATTGGCTTTGGCTCAGGATAATTATATCGTATTTTACACCAGTAATCCACGACTTCCAAGGTTACGTTTATTTCAATAAAACAATCGGGAGCGGTGATTATGGGGGTGTGTTAAAAAAATGACATCATATCAAAAGAATCTGATAATCACTGCTTCAAATGGAGCCCAAAATGAACTGTACCATTTTTTTAAAATAATTATACAAAAATTAGTATAAAATGTAAGGTAAAGCTATCCCTGTAACAAGCCCTGAAGGCCCATAGGGTTGTGAGACGTCGAGGCTATCACATTTTCTCTAGACAATCGGCTCACAGATGGTGATGAGGTCAGCCTTACGCACCGGCCTTTCTTTACCATCCAGAAAGATTCCTGGTACTCATTTCTGTTAAAGGCTAAGTTGACCCGAGGGCGGCCGGAAGGATTAGGTAAACTGAAAAAAATCTACCACAATGGAACTCGAACCCGCGACCTTCCGGCTTGTAGACTAGTGCCTCAACCAACTACGCTACTGCACGACCACATTTTCTTTAAAAGTAATTGTACTAAAATTAATATTCGCCGCAAAATATAAATCTTTTTGATTTGCTGCTTTTGTTTGAACCATTTATCGATACGGCCAGTAGTAAAACGCAAATAACCGAAAATATTATGAGTGTAGCTGTCTCTGTCATAGTTTGAAATTTGCTTTCAAGAGTAACATTCGAAAAAATAGGACATTTCATAACCTATGAAACTGGTGTCAGGTGTTGCACCTCACGGAAGTCACGTGATCCCACTTCCTTCTTTGATGCCAGGTTGGCTCACTCACTATCTGGCTTTTCCATGAGAGAACTCTGTGCAAGTTTTTATCATCACATGATTAAGGAACAGTACCAGGAAGAGCCATTACAGGAAAAAAACAAGACACGAGGAAAATGCATTGCACTAACAGATTCACACCGGTGATCCAAGTTTGTTTACTCCTTTACACCTTCTGTCTTCACATGCGCTGTCTAAAAATGTTAAAGTTAAAATATACAGAACTATGTATCATTTTGCGTGTAGTTTTGTATGGGTGTGAAACTTGGCCCCTGGCATTAAGGGAAGAATATACACTTCTGCTTAGAATACTGTGGTATATTGCCCTAGGCTGAAACTAAACTTCTGCCTTGGGCCGCGCCGTAGCTCAAGCGGTTAGTCGCTGGCTTCCCACCGCGGCGGCCCGGGTTCGATTCCGGGTCTGGTCAAGTGGGATTTGTGGAGGACAAAGTGGCTCTGGGGCAGGTTTTCTCCTAGTACTTCGGTTTCCCCTGCCAATCTTCATTCCACCAATTGCTCCACAATCACCCTCACCTATCATCTGGGGCTGGTGCAATAGGCCAGAAGTGGCCGCAGTACAAGGGACTTAGTCCCACCCCAGTAGCATTAAAAAAAAAGCTTCTGCCTTGTACCATAACCATAAACCCCAGCCTTGTTTGTCTCCGAACCATCTGTCATTTGGGAGAGATTCGGTCTTTAAAGGATTAAATGCCGAGAAATTGAATAAGGCGTGACTGTTTCCTTCAAAATTCTTGCTTACTCAATATTTATTATCATTTTCTCACCACATTCCTCCTATGGCTCTACGGCCCTTTTCTCACCAGATTCCTACTTCTCCTATGGCTCTACAGCCCTTTGGACCTTGACCGCTTTTTCAGTTTCTTAATCCTATACACAGTCGATAGTACTCTTTGGATGGGGGATCAGCTCATCGCAAGGCCGCTACCTACACACAGAACAAACAGAATAAACGCAAACAGACATCCATGCCTTGAGTGGGATTCGAACCCATGATCCCAGTGTTCGAGAAGGCGGAGGCTGTTCATACCTTAGAAAGCCCAGCGACTGTGATCAGCTTTCTCACCATATTTAAGTAAAACAGCATCGTTAAATAACCTGAATATCAATAATTTGAAATTCTTATCTGCCTATTATTTATTAGCACCTTTCCGTGTATTTTAATGCCATATAACGCATTCAGTTGACTCAAGGTCGTTACAATCTAAGAAAAAATTAATCATTGTTGAGTGAAAATTTCCCCTGAATAGATGTTTGAGGCGTAAAAGTGACAAGAAACTTTGTTTTGTTTTGTGTGCATGAGATGCAATGTGTGGGCTTCCAAGAATTAATAACAATGCCTCATCTGGCTGTCACGTGATGCTTTGAACGCATATATTAAAGCCGAAAATAATCATCACGTCATTATCATGTGGTGTCAGATTAAAACAATTTCCAAGTATATAAAGTTATTCTTTTGTTTTCCGTTGTTTGTTTAACTGTTATAGGCGAATATTGGTATTATACATTCTACAGACCAGTTTAGCTTGGCCACAGATACATATTATTGGTATATGAAATCATGTCCAGGCGCAACTCAACACCTTTCCTTTGTTTCGCCCACGAATGTCGCCATTTTATATTGTCATGACAACACGACTAATGGAGACTCTATGAATATTATAAAACAACGCAGCAGAGGGTTAAATTATAGCGCTTTCCTTTATTTCGTTTTATTTCTATTGCTTGCATTCAATTTAAAACAGAAATGTTTTGTATAAAATACTATTTACAACAATATGCAGTCATATATTGATAAATAACATTCTTTTATATTTAATACAGATCGAGACAAAAGAAAATCGCAGAACGTTAAAAGCTCTGGTGTGGTCATAATCATAATTACAAAATGAATAAATATATAACAGAAAATATTTTAAGGGATCCTCGAACGACACAGAATTTTATGATTACTTTCTGTTCTTTATTTCTGATAATAATTAGAAACACAAAGCAACTTTTCGCGATTTTAGACAAACAAATATCTCAATAAAATCTGTGAATTCTAATTCTGTTTTTGTGGAGGCCCCGGAACAATTGCCCCCAGTCGCTACCCCCTTTAATCAGGTCCGGATTATTTTAAATGTGATTAAGTAAAGATGATGTTTTACATTTTTTTTAACAAATTAACAATAAGTAAAAACAAATCGTAAACAATACTAAGTAATAATTAATAATACTAAATAATATTAAACAAAAGGTAAACAGTAATTAAAAATAATAATAGGATATTATGCAATTGGTTGGGTTCAGTGTAAGAAAGTTAAACTTATGTGATGCCGGAAGCAGCGTCATCAGCAGCGACTTGAAGCACAGAGCAAATGATGCTCGAGATGGTTCAAGTTCGTATAGCAACAGGCGTGACCAGAGTGGTTTGAACGGCTGCTGTACTGCGATGTGGAAAGCAAATGGAAAAACTACCACATTATCACTTTTCCTGGATAGTCTCTTTCCAAAAACAGAAGATCGCATTAAGTGGAGGAACTGTTTTGGAAGAGACTGTGGACCTGTCGTCTGACAGATTACTGATGGATGGATGGATAGAATCAAACAAACGTAACTCCTCAGTATATGGCTGTGTTTTGTTCGTGGGCAGGATAAGCGGTGACAGCCTTGGAATCAGACCAACATATTTTCTTGCACACCAAGATCTAGCCGGTAGATCCGGTTTCATGATGTACACATTTTACAAAGGAAATCTCTCTCTTTCCAAGTGCATTACGTCAGATGAAGTATTTAGAAACCTTCGACAATTAATAAAAACCTGAACCTGGCACGGAGAGCTACAAGATATATACGTGTTTGCTACCTGACTACACTTCTAGATCTAATAATAGACGGAATTCTACGTAGTCTGGACTTAACGTTATAAATTAATAGGTACGTACTTCTTCAATTGCTTCTTGAGCTATGAACGTCATGTCAATAACTCGGTTATGAATAATTCGGTTTTATGTCAATGGGATTTTGTTTTGTGCTTTAGGTTGTTGGTCCCTCTTCATAAAGTACAGATATAAAGACAGAAAGAATAATGAATTCTGATTTTTAGCCTGAAGACTAAACGTGTTCCTATACTTAATTAGTTAAGACATAAGCTCCAGCTTCCTTGACCTCGGTACTAGTTGGAGGAGAGTGGCCAGCTTCACGCCCCTGTGTCTTTACACCCGGTACCCATTGGATAAGAGGCAAAGGGGCTCCTGAGTCGGTCTGGATGCTGTGGAAGAGGAAAATTGTACACTGCGATCATGCGTGGATCCATTGCTATGGCAGCAGACATTGGTTGTGGAGACCGGTTGTAGAGGAGGCCAAGGCTCACCCAGGTGGTAGGTAGGTAGGTAGGTAGGTAGGTGCAGTTTTGTGTGGATATGAAACTTGGTCTCTGACATTAAGGGAGAAACACAGACTGAGGGTGTTTGAGAATAGGGTGCCAAGGAGAATATTTTGACCAAAGAGAGATGAAGTGAAGGGAGGTTGGAGAAAACTGCATAATGAGGAGCTTCATAACTTGTACTCTTCTCCAAGTATAATTAGAATGATCAAGTCAAGGAGGATGAGATGGACAGGGTATGTAGCACGAATGGGGAGAAGAGGAATGCACATAAGGTTTTGTTTGGAAAGCCAGAAGAAAAAAGACCACATGGAAGATTTAGACGTAAGTGGGAGGATAATATTCAAATTGATTTAGGGAAATAGGATGGGGTGGTATGGACTGGATTCATGTGGCTCAGGACAGGGACCAGCGGAGGGATCTTGTGAACACGGTAATGAACCTACGAGTTCCATAAAATGTTTGGAATTTCTTGAGTAGCTGAGCGACTGGCGGCTTCTCAAGAAGGATTCGGTTCCATGGAAAGAGATATTCACCTTGAGCTGCGTTTTCTTATGTCAACAAACGCCAGCGAGGCCCGTTGCTGCTTTGCTTTATATCACGAACTCCTATATCTTGGTCTTTGTAGTTTATTTAACTGTTTTGTTTTCAGCTGCGTAGTTTACATAGCACTGAGTGTCCAGTGTCACGATGTTTGTAAGGGGTTCAATGGCAGGCAGTTAATTCGTTCTGTAGTTATTACGAGGAGACACAGACTCTTTCATTTCGCCTTCCCATACTTCCTTCTTCTTATTTTGCTTGGATGTCATTGAATTCTTTCAATTTACCTAATCCTTACAGCCGCACTATGGCCATGGGGTCTACTCGGCCTCTAACAGAAATGGGTATCTGGAATCTTCCTGGGGGTAAAGGGCGGCCGGTGCGCAAGGCTGACTACTTCACCGCCATCTGTTAGCTAATTGTCTATAAAATAGGGAGCCTCGACGTCTCACAATCCTATCGGACTCCACTGCCTGTTACAGGGACACCTTTAAATGACTTCTTACATTCTTTCTTTCTTTCTTTCTTTCTTTCCGTAGACAAGTGGCAGGACTTCTCACATGGGGATCAGTCCACTAGAAACTACACACAAAACATCTTTTAAAAGATGAAAACCGTACGCAAGAATAATGCCTCGAGAGAGACGAACCTGTGATCCAAATGCTTAGGTGGTTTAAGACTGTCATCTTATACTGTACGGTTGTTGGGAAGTGCATTTGTAATGTCTGCGTTCTATTCATTATTAGAAGCCGATATTTCTGGATGATAGAGATATTATATGCCGAAAATTCTGGTGTATTAATTCTATAGAATAACCCTTTAAAGCCCAATAGTTATTTTATATATACTATATATATAACGTGATTTAACATACTAAAACTGTGCATTCTGCCCACAGAGTGTATCTGTGTGTTCCGTATGGTTCTCACAGTAAACAGCGACTGTTTCCCTAAACAGCATTAACCGGTTGGGCTTTGTAGCGGAGACGTAATGTTTCCTGTGAGGTACGAACTGAATTCATATGTATCATTTAGGATTTCTTTTCCAAACAGTTCATTATCATTTCCTCTGTGGATGACACATATTCTTATCAAACGGCTATGTCTAGTGGTAAAGCTTCTAAATTTCTTTCACCAGATGTCCTTTTCGAACTTCGGCAGGGAAATTGACTATTCTGTCTGACATTATTCATGATTTCCTTAGTCGGTCCAGGCAAGCACAGAAATAGTATCTTAAATTATGCGACGTTCGCTTATTTCCACGTCCATTCTAATTAATAGTTCATCGATCATTCCGCCGTTCGGCGTCATACAGTCTGAGCTCCTGACAGCTTTCGTTAAGTGAATCATCAATAAATAAACTAATGAAATATGCAGATTCTCCAAATGCGTACTGTAGAATTTTGCTTGCGTCACTGGCTTTGATATTCGTATCAAATAGACGTCTATTGATTCGAATCGAATCTGACTGCAGATATCACACTCCTAGCGGTTAGAGAATGCTCTTATTTATAGCTCTAAAATGAGCTATATAAAAATAGAAAAATTGAAATTAAGAAAATTATTAAGAACACTGCATAATGAGGAGCTTCATAACTTGTACTCTTCTCCAAGTGCAATTAGAATGATCAAGTCAAGGAGGATGAGATGGGCAGGACATGTAGCACGAATGGGGAGACGAGGAATGCATGTAGGATATTGGTGGGAAAGGCAGAAGAAAAGAGATCACTAGGAAGACCACGGCGTAGATGAGTAAACAATATTAAAATGGATCTTAGAGGGATAGGATGGGATGATATGGATTGGGTTGATCTGGCTCAGGATAGGAACCAGTGGTGGGCTCTTGTGAACACGGTAATGAACCTTCGGGTTCCATAAAATGCTGGGAAATTCTTCAGTAGCTGCAGAATTGGCGGCTTCTCAAAAAGGGCTCAGCTCCATGAGTAAGTAAGTAAGTAAGTAAGTAAGTAAGTATTAAGATCTATGTTTCTTTAGGCCGAGTCATAGCTCAGACGGTAAGCCTCCTGCTTCCCATTTAGGCGGCGGCCCGGGTTCGATCCCAAGTCAACCCATGTGTGATTAGTGGTGGGCAAAGTGGCACTGAGGCAGGTTTCTCTCTGAGTGCTTGGGTTTACCTTGCCAATTCTCATCCCACCAATTGCTCCATACTCATCTTACATCTGGGGTTGGTACAATAAACCAAGTAGTTGCCGGCTTACAAAGTGAACTAGGTCTCACCACACCCCACAGAATCTAAGAACTTTAAAAGATCTGTATTTTGTAATTTTCATGTACCATAAGCTGTTTATTCTCTAAAGAGATTAAGGTCAATTTGAACTTTACTTAAGACAGGGATCTCATTGGACATGTACGGTACCTCACTCAGTTTAGTTACGGGCTACGGGCTGGACTGACGGGGTTCGATTCTCGGCAGAGACAAGAGATTTGTCTCTATCCACAGCGTCCAGACCGGTTCTGTGGCCCACCCAGCCTCCTATCCAATTGGTACCAGAGATTAAAACAGTCGGAGCATGAAGCTGACCACTCACCTACGTCTAGTGCCGAAGTCGAGGATGATGGTGCCATACCTCCACTCCCTAATACATCCTAATGGCACAACTTTGCCGTTTTTACATTTTTACTCTTTTTGTGGGTTATTTTTTACGAAACTATCATTAGCTAGACTATATACAGTTGATTGGTAGGATGATTGTGGAGTGCTGAATTGAAAGTATCCGGAAAGAAGTGGTCGTGGCCTACTCGGGATATTATTCCAGCGTTTCCTTGAAAGGACTGAGAGGAACGTCACATAGGATAGCTGATGTCCCGTCCGAGATTTGAACCAAGCATTTCTATTATTATAAAACAGCTGCGTTAATCCGTCTGGCCTCTGGATAATTTACACTGCAAATTCCTAATGACGATTTGTCGTCAAGGTATATTTGGATATTATGAGATATTTCGGAGGATAGACATACACAACCTCAGCATTGTGCTTTCATTTTACTGAGATTGACGACACACGAAGAGACGCGATTACGCCTGCTGCTACGCCAGTTACGCAACACGGACAACAGCTACAACACGTAAGCTAATGCCAAGAATTCGCTGACTCCAGACAAACACCATGGATATGTTTACTGCCTTAGAACAGCAGTTTGAAACGTTGCATATTATGCGTAAACAAGGTGTTCCATAAACACTTCAACCAAAGGGCCGCGCCATAGCTCAAATGGTTAGTCACTGCCTTCCCACCGCGGAGGCCCGGGTTCGACCCCGGGTCTGGTCAAGTAGGATTTGTGTTGGACAAAGTGGCGCTGGGGCGGATTTTATCCGAGTACTTCGGTTTCCCCTGCCAATCTTCATTCCACCAAATTCTCCATTATCATAATCACCCGGGACAGGCTACAATAGGCCAAACAGTGGCCGCCGTACCGAGTGGAAACTGGAATATCAGAGCCAGAGTCAATTTACGACTGGCGGTTTACCAAAAATCAGTTCGTCTTGGCGTCAAGCCCCTTAAGACTCACGACCAGTAAGTTTATTTTCCAACTGAATTCTTGTGGTTATAATCCTTATGTAACAGGGTCTGTCGTTTACTATTACTACTGGGCCTCGTCAGCGCAGTCATTCTCAGGTCTGATTCTCGCGCGATTCATGACCACATTCTGCTGTCTCAGATTCGAGACTTCCCCAACCTGGAGGGCCAGGTCCCCGTATTTATATGCCCCAGGAACAGAGTGGGCCAGTTATACCCCCAGGCACTGGGTTCCCTTTTCGTCGCCTCCTATACAACTCGTAGGGCTACTGTGAATATATTTGACCCGGCCTCCACACGGCTGAAACTGGAATGGAAACGGTTGTGACTTATTTCAAGATACTGTCCACGCATTTCTTTTGAACAAATTGCTGATAGACCAGAGAATCTCCAATCAGAGTAAATGGCAACTCATTGAGTTTCGAAGTGGCCGCTTCCTGAATACAAATCTACGGATACCTGCTCGCTGGAGCCATAAACGCGAAAGTGAACTGAACCCACATGTCTCCAGTAGAGACCTACACAATTGTTGCTGTGGGTGAGTATATTTTGTGGCGCCCAGTTGTGACGTTTTTACCCACCAATAATATTTAATGTTTAGCACTGCGTCGGGTCAACCGGAAAGTGCTAGCTTTGCAGTTTGCATAACTTCGACAGCAAACCAATTAACTACTTTGCAAGTGACGCTGAAACCCTGAACGACATAAATCGAGTACGAAAAACGATGACACAACAATCTCCATGCAGAATCAGGACATCAGGTCCTTTGCAATGTCCTACGCAGCACGCGAAATGCATAACAAGGTTGCTAGATTGTGTTCATATACAGTTGTAAATGTAAGCTATTCGTTGTGTGTTTAAATGAATGTTAACTCTGATGTGATGTAGGTCACGACGTAGTGGCTTATGCCGCCAAGGCAAGGACTTGGTCACTCTGATTTCTGTTCGACCAGAGAGGCTGAACGCGGATTCCGTATTTTAGATGGGATTTCAGATCTCCATTTTACCCTTCTCTGATAATGCAAATTGAGAAGATGATCATACCACGACACTGTTTCCTCCTCATTAATTCTGTTTTATTCATGAATGCTCCAAGGGCAATGTTTGTTATTCATTAATTCTGCGCTACAGCATTCATATTCCTGCATGAATGCATGCTTAGCTTTCGTTAATTATGTTCCATGGCAATTTATGTTTCTTCAAGAATACAACTGTGACAATGCTTGGCTTTCGTTAATTACGCTCCATGGCAATTTATGTTTCTTCAAGAATACAGCTGTGAATGCTTGGTTTTCGTTAATTATGCTCCATAGAAATTTAAGTTTTTTTCAATAATACAGCTGTGAGAATGCTTGGCTTTCTTTAATTATGCTCCATGGCAATTTATGTTTCTTCAACAATACAGCTCGGACAATGCTTGTTTTTCGTGAGTTATGCTCCATGGCAATTCATGTTTCTTCAAGAATACTGCTGTGACTGCTTGGTTTTCGTTAATTATGCTCCATGGAAATTCATGTTTTTATGCTCCATGACAATTTATGTTTCTTCAAGAACACAGCAATGGCAATGCTTCGTTTTCGTTAATTATGATCGATGGCAATTCCTTGTTATTCATGCATACTGCTACATCAAAAGATAATCAGACTAAATCTTTCGCATTTAGTAAGTTACCGGAAAATAATAAGGGTTTAATATACGTAATTTATTAATTAGTGGTTAAGGCCTAATTAATTACCTACCTTTAATTAGCGTGTTATTTCGTTAGTTACGCAGGTGTCAATATACTGTTTTATTTTATTTTTAAATACATACGTAAGCATTTATTTAGCTAAGTATTTAAAATAAATTTTTTTGTCTACCCAGTCAGTAGTTTCGTTATTCTGTTACTTAGTAAAGTAGTTAATTGCGCTGAAAATTATTGAATGGGTTATATACTTAGATAATTACTTTAATTGATTCGTGGATTGTTTAACGACCGCATTTCAACTAGATATGACTGATTTTATTTCCACTGGTCTCAGCTGATCAGGAAGCTTTCTCTCCTCTTACACGTTACTATGAAATCGGTTTCCGAAACGTCGTGTATATTAATTATGCTCCCAGCAATAACCAAGCCCAAGGAAATCGACCGCTGACACAAACCCTCAACTCATGTGTAAGTTAACTTGTATAGCATTGCAGTACATAATGTATGTACATGCGAGTGATGAATTGAAATGGACGTAGAAAATTGAGATCGTGGTTTGTTTTATTATAGCATTTGTCTGAAAGTAGGGAAGAAATCCAAATAAACCTCAGTCGTGAGAACCGGACTTGGGACCGTAATTTAGAGAGGGGGGGGGCTCTCCGAAATATGAAGTGGAAGAAGTAGACTTACAACGTGACATTCGGTGGCATTTGCTAAGTGAGCATAAAGATTGACGTAGAAAAAATTCCGAGGTGTTTAGAACCAATAGACTTTACAATCAAACACTTATCATATTCTTAACTTGTAAGATATTTAGATGTGTTGGTAACACTGCAATTTCAAAACATCATATTTGCTTAGATTTTATGATGAGCATGTCATTCGGAAATGCCGCGGTGACATACACGGTGTGTCCAGGATCCGTTAGGACTCATTTTTTTAAATTTTGCCCTGCAAAGCCATATGTTGGCGAGTTGTGGCGTTAAGATTCTTGAAGTTTCAGCTGTAACTGACTATAGTTTCAAAGCGCAAGCATCGCTACATCATTTGTTTTGACCTTGAATGTAACAGTACTGTTCTGACGCTCGTCGGAAAATGGAGGTTGAACAGAGAGCCAACACCAAATTTTGTTTGAAGTTAGGCAAAATAGACGAAGAAGCGTACGAAATGATGAAAAAAGTGTACGGTACTGATTGTTTGAGTCGCTCGAACATTTTCTGATGGTATGCTGTATTTTATGACGGCAAGGAGGACATTGAAGACGCTCCACGTGCATCAAAGCCGAGAACAAGTCGCACTGAAGAAAATGTGGAAAAAGCGACCGAAATCCTTGCATCAGACAGATGTGTTTCTGCAAGACTCATCGAGAGGCTTTTGGGAATGGCAAAAATTACTGTGCATCAAATTTTGACCGAGGATTTGGGCAAACGGAAGGGATGTGAGGGGTTTGTACCGCACGCGCTGTCAGGCGATGAAAAACATGCCAGAGAGGAACACTGCAAAGACAAGTTACGGTCGGCCCAAAGTGATACACAGCATTTACAAAATCGATTGTTACTGGTGACGAGACATAGTGATTTCAATAAGCCTCTCACAAAGCGGCAGATTACAGCGTGGTTGAGCCAAAGAAGCCGAAACCAAAGAAAGTGCGCATGCAAATAGTCAACTAAAGACACTGCTAACCGTTTTTTTCGATTCCAAAGAAATCATTCACAAGGAATTTCTGCCAGAAGGTCAAACAGTGAATTCTGATTATTATCTCGGAGTCCTCAATCGTTTGTGGGCGAGAATTCTTCGAATTCGACCTGAATATCGAGAGCAAGGTTCCTGGTCACTCCTTCACGACAATACCCCACCCCACAAATCGAAGATCGTGCGCGATTTTTTGGCCAGAAAACGGATCACAGTCCTTGATCATCCTCCATATTCACCAGATTTGGCTCCAGCAGATTTCTGGTTGTTCCCAGAAGTTAAGTTGGCGATGAAAGGGGACCGTCACGACGCCATCCAGGTCATCCAAAGGGAATCTACCGCAGTTTTAAATGCGATTCCAAAAATGATTACAGCTACTGTTCTCGAAAACTTTTCAATCGATTCCAACTATGTATTGATTCAGAAGGAGACTATTTTGAATAAAAGGAAAGAAATTTTGAAAATAGTTCACGTCTTGTACTTTTAATGAACACATTGCTAACAGAACCTGGACACACTGTGTATGTATCCTTATCTGAACTGAAAGAGATAGTCACATGTATGAACATTATATAAGTTCTATAAATACTGTCACGTGTATGAGTGTCACTATAGACGGGAGTTGGATTGATAATTGGATGTATTGAACATGTACAGAACTCAACTACAAGTAACTGTAGCGCTATCGCTAGTTCACACACTCTACAGTTCACTAGAGCACGCACTAAAACTTCTCAGTCATCTGTGTCTTAATTAGTCGTTGCCTGTTAACGGCTTCGATGACGGACGTTCCCATATCTCTTGCTTCCCGAACTGTCAACTGTCCCCTTTCCTCAGCTACCAACTTCAACGCAGCAATCCTTTAATTACCTTACTCACTCACTCAGCAACCAACCAACTCGCTCCACTCCACTGCACTGCACTGACTAAATACACTCAACTCGGACGGTCGAGTGACATAGCCTCGGATCGAACTCATAGAATACACCGCTTCCAACAGTACTTTCGTTGTTAAGCTCGGGCCGCTGCCTAGAAACAGCTCCAGTACTGTTGCATATTTTTTATATTGCTAGTGGGGTGGGACTAAGTCCTTTGTACTGCGGCCACTTCTGGCCTATTGTACCAGCCCCAGATAATAGGTGAGGGTGATTGTGGAGTAATTGGTGGAATGAAGATTGGCAGGGGAAACCGAAGTACTCGGAGAAAACCTGCCCCAGCGTCACTTTGTAAACCACAAATCCCACTTGACCAGACCCGGGATCGAACCCGGGCCGCCGCGATGGTTAGCCAGCGACTAACCGCTTTAGCTATGGCGCGGCCGGAGGCAATATGTTAATAAATATGCAACAGAGGTCCGTGCCATAGCTAAAGCTGTTAGTCGCTGGCTAACCATCGCGGCGGCCCGGGTTCGATCCCGGGTCTGGTCAAGAGGGATTTGTGGTTTACAAAGTGACGCTGGGGCAGGTTTCCTCAGAGTACTTCAGTTTCCCCTGCCAATCTTCATTCCACCAATTGCTCCACAATCACCTTCACCTATCATCTGGGGCTGGTACAATAGGCCAGAGGAATAAAAAAAACGTATTGCCTAGTAATGGCTGTTGTCTCCTTGTTTGTTTTGAGGTCGTTGCCTAGCAGCAGGTCTATATGCCACATTCAATGCATATACGACATACAGGCTCAATAGAATAAAAGCAAATACAATGCGGGCACATTTTACGCGAGGGACGCAATCCTAAAGACATCGCGTAATTCAAGACAAGTTTTCTTACAGGACTAATAATAATGGAATTGGTATTATTTCAAATTCTGAGCACAAAGCGAGACTTGATTAATAATTTTATATCGCTCTATTTCAACTTCGCATAAAATTCGACCTAACTTGACCTTATTTACGTGTAACTTAACCGTCATTAGAACTTACTATATCCCAACATCCTTCCTCACTGCCACACTTCAGGCCAGATATCTTATTCTGACACTGACATAATTACTCTTATGAACTTTGGTGTGATTTGAGATAGTTCTGTCAATACAAGGACGGGTCTACGGGCCAGACAACCGGAATTCTATTTTGTGTGAAGTCAGGGATGTCATATCCAAAACGTCTCTGGGGTCCACTCGGCCCCCTATTTAATAATGGTTAAGAGGGACTCTTTCCTCCCCAGGTATATCAGACGGGGCATGAAGATTTGTAGTGTGTTCCAACTGGTGGTTCGTGGAACGCTGCGGACCACCATCTGATTATTTTGTTCCTGATCATTGGGACCCTGATTATAGTCAAGTTTGATGAATACGCTACACGTTAGACGACCGGGGTTTGATTCCATATGAGAGCAGGGGTTGTTTTCTCGCCGCCGCACCCAAACCGAGTATAAGGTCCACTCAGGCTCCTACCCGACAGGCACTGCGGGAAGTTTCGCGTCTAGTGCGCAGGACTAGCCACTGATCTCCCTCGACTGGGGTTAAAATACGTGGAGCTGTATTACTATTCACTCCATCTCCTTTTATCCCACTCTGACTAATTAAGCTTACGAAAAACTTTACCTTTGATCTCAAATTCGTAATAACGTACTGTCTGTAAGTATTTCATTTTATTGTAGCTGGAATATTTGCGGTTTCTGTAATGTTACGGAAAAGATAGTTGAAGAAGAAGAAAGAGGTCAAGATGAAATAACTTAATTGCAATATTCTCCATACTAAAATAATGAATAGAAGCCATAACATGCCTCGAAACACAATAATTTATCGTTGAGTGAAGAAAATGTAAAGATATCCTTGTAACAGGCCGTGGAGGCCAATAAGGTTGTGAGACGTCGAGGCTCCCACATTTTGCAGACAATCGGATCACAGTTCGCGGTGAGGCTATCGGCCTCACCCGCCTGCCATCCTTTACCCGCAGGAAGATTCCTGGTACTCATTTCTGTTAGAGGCTGAGTCGACCCGAGGGCCATAGTGCGGCTGGAAAGATTAGGTCAATTGAAATATCCAGTGACTTCATTGGGATTCGAACCTACGATCTTCGAACCTTGTAGCACACTACTTTAACCAACTACATTACCGTGTGCCCAATCTAGTCGTTGAGAACTGTAATTAATTACTGTGTATATTAAATTGACCGCCTCTGTGGTCTAGTGGTCAGCGTTCCTGGCTACAGATCCAGAGGTCCGGGTTCGATTCCCGGCGTTACCAGATGTTTTCGGAGAAGTGGTGGGTCTGGAACGGGGTCCACTCAGCCTCTTGAGGATAATTGAGGAGCTATTTCAAGGAAAGAGCGACTCCGGTCTAGAAAACCGAAATTAACGGCCGTGGGGATTCGTTGCGCTGACCACGCGACACCCTCTATCCGCAAAAGTTGGCACTAAACTTCGCCGACAAGCGGCAGTCGCTCGGTCGGTATAGTTCGCTTTCGGACTACAGGCCACGGAGTTTATTGTCAGTTGCCATGAAGACGTATTGAGAGCTGCAGGCATAGCCCCGCTCATTCTTTTACCTCAGCACCAGATGAGCGTGTATAGTGAAGAGGATAACCTCTTCCCCCGCTACGGTTCGAAGCCCAGATCTCACGCCTTCAGGCAGTAGCCACCCCGGCTGTCAGTGAAGTGTTGGCAGTGAGATATGCTGCTTTTCCTCTCTCCATTTCCCCAGGGTTTGATATGAGGGGGGGGGGCGACGGGGAGGAGGACGCGAACTGTGGGTATCACTCACTGCAGCCCAGACACTTGGGTACTTGGAAAGTGGCCGCGCCTCGACAAGTTCAGTCATCTCTTGTTTCATGCATAATTCATAATTGCGAATATCCAATGAGCATATTAATAATATCTCTTCGATTTTATCTCCCGATGCAATAGAATTCACTGTGCTACAAACCTGAAGGTCGCGGGTTCGATTCCCGATGAGGGCATTGGATTTTTACAATTGACCTAATCCTTCCAGCCGCACTATGGCCCTAGTGTCGACTCAGCCTCTAACAGAAATGAATACCAGGAATCTTACTGGGCATAAAAGGCGGCCGGCGCGTAAGGCTGACAATCTCACCGCCATCTGTGAGCCGATTGTCTAGATAAAATGTAGGAGCCTCGAAGTCTCACAACCCTATGGGCCTCCGTGGTCTGTTACAGGGATAGTTTTACCTTTTTTTTTACCATTATGCAATAAAATTCCCCGTGTTAGAATACCTCCACCGTAGCCCTGCGGGTAGTAAAAGGCGACGAAAAGGGAATCCGGTGCCTGGGGGTATAACTGGGCCACCCTGTTACTGGAGGACATAAATACAGTGACCTTTTCTCCCAGGTTGGGGGTTGGACTGACGACCCTGCTCTGCATAAAGTTATTGTTACGAAATCGAAAGAAGTGGAAACCGGATGCAGTACGGCAGAATCTTCTAAGGAAGGCTGTGGCTCTAAAAAAGGCTGTTTTGCCAGTGATGATGATGATGATGATGATGATGACGGTGATGCAATACAATTTTAATGACGTTGAGTGTGGCTGTGGCGGAGCGTGCGCTGGTTGCAGGCAGTATAACTTCTGTCGGTAGATAGCTCTCCCACAATCATGCTCTCTGAAGAATTCTGTCTTGTGGCATGTAACCCCATTCAGGCCTGTGTAGGTCAACCGACGTTTTGGGGGAACATACCACGTCTTCTACGTTTTTCAGAAGCCACTCGTTCTGTTTAGGAGCCGGGATAGCGTAGTCGGTATTACGACTGGCAGACCGAGGGGTCGGAGTTTGAGACCCTGTAGGATAAAGAATTTTCACTTCTGCAATCATCCAGACCGGCTCTGGGGTTCACCCAACCTCCTATACAATGGGTACCGGAGGCTCTTTCCCGGGGGTAAAGCGGCCGGGGCGTGATGCTGACCACTCACCTCCAACTAGTGCCGAGGTCAAGAAAATGTGTACACGCGCTCCCCCATACGTTTTCATGGCGTAATGCTTAATTAGTTAAGCACAGGGACAACTTTACCTTTCACCTTACTCTTTTTACTCTTAAGGCTTGAAGATATAGGCAATATATTCCTCCGAAAGATCGGGCTGTCTCCTAACTACACGGCCTCACAACCCAGAACCCACAGTCAGCACGGTCAGAACCTCAAGTTCAACATTAAGAAAATCCTTTTCTATCCTGAAGACAGAGGCAGCGCAGTGCTCTGGAACGTCAGTAAACATTTACCAGCCCATATAACGTGTCAGCTGTTCTTGTTAATGAGAAGACAAAGATTTTGTCATCTCCTGAACTTGATGTGCAAGGTTTCTGAGAAGAACTACAGATCCATAAATCGCAGCCTCCTGTTTTGCTAATCCCTGGTATCAGATTAATAAAAATGGCGCTTGTAATTTTTACTGCACATTAGACAGATACCTGTTTTCACTCCCAAACATGAATGTCTATCTCCTACGTTGCCGGTTATATAAGCAGGGGGGGGGGG
>NW_019724601.1:3201795-3243762 GCF_002891405.2 Cryptotermes secundus | reverse complement strand
GGGCCCAACCGAGGCCAGCAAGCGAGCCTATAATGTCGTTACCGTAGTGGTAGTCGTGCCTGGCCGTACCAGCTTGCTTGTCATGTCAGCGACCTTCCGAACAACGTGTTTGCTGTACTGACTTTTACGCCATTACATTGCAAAACACTGAAACACATTTCTCTTCTGCAGGGACACGTTAGAAATGAAGGTGTTGAAATGATACTGTGACTTTTGTTACGAAAGATAAGCTTCGCAATTTGCAATACAGATATTCCACGCGAGATTTCGTTTTCTTACGAAGAAGAGCAGAACCTTCCTCCATCTTAGTTCCGCGTAGTTTCCCTTCCTTTCCTTGCAGTTCTTTCATGCAACCGCTTTCTGAAATATCAGGAAAGGATTTGCAGTTGAAGGGGGCTCCGAAGTAATCAAAATGTGGAACCCCCAGATCTGTAACAACAAAATCAGCTTATGACAGTTTCTTTTGTTTTCCCCCTTATTTGTTATAACATCTAAAAACACAAACTAACTTTTTGTGAGGTTAGAAAAGCAAATATCTCAGTAAAGTCTTTGGATTCTATTTCTGTTTTGTGGAGGCCCCTGAACGACAGCCCCGGTCAGTCACCCTTATAACTGGCTCTGCATATCAATACAAATTTTTTAAGTTTGTTTAATAACTAACTGGGGGAACGCGGTAGCGTAGTTGGTTGAGGTACTATACTAGAAGCCAGGAGGTCGCGGTTTCGATTCCGATGAGGTCACTGGATTTTATCAATTAACTTAAACTTTCCAGCCACACTATGGCCCTGGGGTCGACTCAGCCTCTAACAGAAATGAGTACAAGGAATCTTCCTGGGGCTAAAGGGCGGCAGGCGCGTAAGGCTGAGAATTTTACCGTCATCTGTGAGCCGATTATCTAGAAAACGTGGGAGCCTCGACGTCTCACAACCCTATGTTCCTCCACGGCCTGTCACAGGGATAATTTTACCTTTACCTATTCATATGGCGAATGCAGAACAATGCTGTTGAACTTTGCTGATACCAAACCCCACAATTGGACACGATATTACAGCAATCCCCTCTCCATCCGCCCATCCTGAACCCATTAGCCTGGTCTTCATACTATGTAGACTCAAGTTACCTACATGAAATGAATGCAAAGGCAGCAAAAAAAAAGTCTGAAGAATGATAGAGGAACGTGGACGTAACGTCTTGTGCTTCTGTTCTCAGATAAGCAGACCCATCTTCTTCCGGCAGCTGACAGTGTCACAGTCGTCAGAATACGTCGATGGGTTAAGCTCCTTCTTAATATTATCCTTCCATCTCTCTCTTTGTCTTCCAGTTGATGTTTTATAATAGAGTGATCCTCTTCTTTTCAACAGCACATGTTACATAACATAGAATGATTCTGCAACCGGGTGATTGACTGATTGAAAATAATATTCATATAAGCAGTTGTGATCCTTTTTATATACTTCGTCGGCAAATTTATGGGGTGGCTGAGGAAAACTACGGAAACCATCTGCTCTTCAGACCTAGATTGGAAGCTAATTTCCATGAGGTTTCTCCACCCAAATTCTGTGTGCATTTCATATCTCCTCAAGTTTAGCTGCATGCCGGAACAGCCATGCAGTCCTTGAGTTCACAACCCTGACAGTGCTAAGAGCCATGTATGGACCAGAGATAGTGAAGGTTAGTCACAGCTGGAGTTGCACATCGCGTGCCATGGATGGGACAGGCAAAGTGAATGTATGCTATTCTTTCTTCAAGGTTTCAGTTCCCGGATTATGATACACCCCTCATGTGTTATTAATGGTAGGAGTCAAATGAAGGGGAATTGTGGTACTGAGAAAAGTAGGCATATAATACAGATATTATTTTTGTATTATTCCCAGAAAATAGAGGCGGTTAATGCCAGCGCGCTCTGAGGCACGAAATTATTTCTATCGTGGGTTCGAATCCCACTCGAGGCATGGATGTCTGTCTGCCTTTGTCCCGTCTTTGTGTTATCTTGTGTAGGTATCTGCCTTGCCACAGTCTGATCCCCCATCCATAGAATCCAACCGACTGTCTGTAACATCCTCAGTTCCTGATTAAGTTGAATGGGAAATAGCTCAGAGAGCCTAATGCGAAGCGCAGAAAAAACTCCGTGGCTTTAGTCCGCAAGCGAACTATACCGACCGAGCGACCGCCGCTTGTCGGCGAAGTTAGTGGCAACTTTAACGGATAGAGGGTGTTGCGTGGTCAGCACAACGGATCCCCACGGCCGTTAATCTCGGTTTTGTAGACCGGATGCGAAGTGCAGAAACAAACGTAAAGTAGTGGTTCATATGCTTAATTAAGCACCACGACAAGAACATGCAAGCGGAAGTGGAGGCGGTTACGACACCTAGACGGAGAAATTTGCATCGTGGCTATATGTTGTTCTGTTTCGTTCCCCATAAATCCTCACTAACTCCATGGAGCTGAGCCCTTCTTGACAAGCCTCCAGTTAGAGAAGCTACTAAAGAAAGTTCCAAATTTTTATGAAACCGGAAGGTTTATCACCGTGTTCACAAGATCCCTCCACTAGTCCCTATCCTCAGCCAGATCAATTCAATCAATACCACCCCATCCTGTCTCTCTAAAGTAAAGGTAAAACTATCCATGTAACAGGCCATGGAGGCCCATAGGTTTATGAAACGTCTAGGCTCCCACATTTTTTAGACAATCGGCAGACAAATAGCGGTAAGTTTGTCATCCATACTCACCGGCCGGTCTTTTCGTCCTAGGAAGTTTCCTGATACTCATTTCTGTTAGAGGCTGAGTCGAACCCAGGGCCATAGTGCGGTTGGTAGGATTAGGTAAACTGGAAAAATATCAACATCGGGACTCGAACTCGTGATCTTCTGGCTTGTAGCATAGTGCCTCAACCAACTACGCTACCGCGTGTCCTCCAGATCCATTTTCATATTATTCCCCCCATAAAATAAACCTAGTAAAGATGATACCTGTGACTGAGTTATACCTCTTCACTAAACACAATGGACAACTGAAATTGTGACAGTGCTCTCTGAGGCGTTGGGTTCACTCACTGTGAATATGACTCCCAGCCGTTGCGTGTTTCTACAGAAGTGACATTTGCCAGTTCGCGCCGGAATGAAGGACGGACCAACCGTGCGGGATTATGTAAAAATCTGTGACATTTTTACATGTCAGACAATTCTCCGTGACATTGTACAGCGTCGTAAATGGTTCTGCATACTGAAGTGATGAAACAGGATTTACAGTGTCTTCCGGGATGTGACGCCGTACACTCCACCATAAATTTCATCGACGTTTCCGAGAAACTTACTACAACCATCTTCAGGTCCGAAGAATGAACCAAGTAATAACCAGCAGGGAGCAGACAGTTTTTAATTTTCTGTTCGGACTACACGGCGTCACATTCCAGAGGAGAGTAATCTTCACAGTTCTCACCTCAAATCCAGTAATATTTATGTTTTATTGACACTTTTATTTATGATACCTAATATTGGAGAAATTTGCATAATGAGGAGCTTCATAACGTGTACTCTTCTTCAAGTATAATTAGAATGATCAAGTCAAGGAGGTTGAGGTGGGCAGGGCATGTAGCACGAATGGGGGAGACGAGGAATGCGTATAGGATATTGGTGGGAAAGCCAGAAGGAAAGGAACTACTGGGAAGGCCAAGGCGTAGGTGGGTGGACAATATTAAAATGGATCTTAGAGGGATAGAATGGGATGGTATGGATTGGATTGATCTGGTTCAGGATATGGACCAGTGGAGGGCTCTTGTGAACACGGTAATGAACCTTCGTGTTCCATAAAATGCTGGGAAATTCTTCAGTAGCTGCGCAACTGGCGGCTCCTCCAGAAGGCTCAGCTCCATGAGTAAGTAAGTAAGTAAGTAAGTAAGTAATATTTTTGGGGGCCGGTCACGGTAGCCGAGCGATCTAAGGCATGTACTGTCTGCACTCGCTCGGAATCCGAGATCGTGGGTTCGAATCCCATTTAGGCCTTGGACGTTCAGTGTTTGTGTGTCCGCGCATTTTTCCATGTTTGTGTACAGGTAGAGGTCTTGCGAAGAGCTGATCACCCTCCCAAAGAGTCCTACCGAATGTCTAATATCTAGTAAACTGAAGTAAAACGGAGAGTTTCACGGAGGTAGGCCAAGACCCAAATTGAGGCTGTAACGCCAAAAGAAAAAATATGGGGGAGGGGGGGGTAAGAACTCAAAATTGGAAGGAGGTTTCATGCGGAAAAAGAATTTGGAACCACTCTTTTACACGAAGCTTTGAACAGATTGAGTGCCCTTGAAAACGAAGGGATTATAAGAATATTTTGACCTAAGAAAAGGAAATTAACAGGAGAATTGAGAAAAATCCTTAATGAAAAGATTCATAATTCATACTCTTCCCAAATGTTATCAGGATGTTAAATTCAAGGCGGATTATGTAGTGAAGTAACATTTGTTCCCTATTAATTGTGATCTGTTTGACGAGTCTGAGAGTAACTGAAACCTAACAACATATAGAGTCGAATATTGGGATGGTTAGTGAATACATGAACTGGAATAGATACGAAAGGAAGCAGTCGTGGCTTAATTTGAAGTATTATCCCAGTATTTTCCCGGATGGTAGAGGAAAACCACGAAAACCTTCGTCAGTATGGTCTGTATTGCGTCTCACATTCGAACCTAACACCTTCCGATTAAAGGCCACAAACGTTACATTTCAGTTAACGTGGTCTTTGGCTGGGTAGTACAGCAGTTATTAGAGAAATTAGAAATTATAACTAAATTATGGTCGGAATACATGAAGGTAAGAGAGAATCTGGGCTACCAAGACAAATAGAGACACCTCATATGAGAATGGAATTTACATATAGGATGTGAATATATGGTCGAGGACAGAGACAGTCGTCTGCTCCTCTGAATCTGTGAGCGAATCTCTGAGGTGGATGGCAGGTTACATATATTAATTGACGAATTAATGGGCGTGTGGTTGCGTAGATCAGTGAAAATATGGATGTGTAGGAGGGTGGATCAATATATTGCTTGATGAAGAACTGATTGAATGTATAGATGGGTAAAAATATTGGTTCCTATGCGAATGGATTCCTTAATGTTTGTATGTACATACTGATGATATAAGGATCAGTAGGTTTACTGGATGGATGGCTCATGAATAGATGGATATATAGACAAGATAATGGGTTGAAGGAAGAACGGTAACTGGGTAGAGGACATGATAGAGGGACGGAAGCATAGTACCTGACTAAATATTGGGTTCTCCTCGATTCACCAACTTGGTTTTGTAATATTACTGTTCTTAAAATTTAGAATTTTTCCGAAACCTGTAAGCCACATGTTGCCTTATTTAAGTTAGGTTATACAGTCATTCTGAATGTTTGTATTAACAGGGCAATGTTTCTATTTCAGCTTTGGGGTGGTTAGAGAACTGATTGTTAAATTAGAGAATATTTACACAGTTCATTAAATACTGCTTTGTTATTCCAGTCCTGTTTGATTATCAAATTACCTTCACTTTTTCGCAATCAGCTTCGAAATGAGACACTCCAACAGTGGTTAATTCAAGGGTCGGTCCTTCATACTGAATACAGCGACAGGAACGCAACATAAATTGAAATGTGTAATCCAGTTTGAAGTACCGGTAACCTATTTTACGGATCTATTGAATGAAACTTAGTTTTCGTTTGTGATGTAGATCCTGAGAAAAATGTATTAATGGCAACAGAAATATAATTATATTCGTATAATATTATATTTGCGCATAATTGTTATGCTTGCTTGTCGAAGAAGTCACTATTTTATGGAGAGTTTGCATGTTAGCCAAATTGTGAAATACTTCCGCAAAAAAAAAAAAATGGTTTTCCCTTGAAGCGTTTTATCATGTGACAAATGAATAGCACAGAGCATAACATAAAACTGGAGAGGTATCGCATATGGCTGGGATATTTCTTGATTACGTAATAGAAGCGTTACGAGATACACAAACAACTGAAATATACTTTCTGAAGTGAACATAAAAAGAACAGAAATATTTGTTTCAGTTTTACATCTGCGTTCTTTGCTGTTTTGCAAACCTCATTGGCTTAAAATTAATTTGCAGACCGTAATCTACTGATGCATGCTAATACTAACTATAGATATTGTATTGAGATGAGTTATAATTTATTTCCCCTTGTATTTCATTATGTAATACATCATATTACATCACATAACATATTTACTGGTTTGTGTCTTCCTTACGTAATAAAGTTGTTCCTAGAAGCACCAGCATCCCAGATACATTCCACGAAATGAATATAAAAGTGTAGAAGTTGTACCGTTTTTTCCGGCTGCGTTCTTTGCTTTTTTACAAAACTCGTTGACTTTGATATTAATCTGTAGACCAAAACCTATTTCTGCAAAGAGTGTATTTCGTTTCACTGAGTAATTCTAAATTATTGTCGGGGTTTCCGTTTATATGTCACGGAAATACCGACAATAATTTAGAATCACGTTACGTAACAATACAAAGTTAACTTCTCTCCTGCAAATGAACACCGGGAGCTTCTTCTTCGGTCAAAAGCGGCAGAAATGTGAAGCTGACCTCTCACTTCCGCTTAGTGCTGAGATTAACTGTGGTTGAGCTATGCCTCCACCCCCACATGCGTCTTCATGGCGTCGTGCTCAATTTAATTAAACACAGAGATAATTACCCTTTTTCACCTTCATCACTTCCCTGAATATCCTGTCAAATTTGTTACTCAGTCGTCCAGTTTTGCAGCATCGGCTGCTGACAGCGTTGTTAAATAAACTAAAAGTAAGTAAGGCAAAGAAAAACGACTGAAATGTAATTTATGCAACTTCATAGGGCTCATATTTTATGTTATGTGTCGATTTTGTAGATCTTGAGAGAGGTAGGATAGGGCGGTCACGGTAGCTTAGCGGTCTGAGGCATGAAATGTCTTCGTTCGCTCGGAAGCCGGGATCGTGGGTTCGGATTTGTTTCCTGTGAGGTACGAACTTAATTCTTATATATTATTCTTATACATTTCCGGTCACAGTAGCCGAGAGGTCTAAGGCATGAACTGTCTTCGTTCGCTCGGAAGCCGGGATCGTGGGTTCGGATCTGTTTCCTGTGAGGTACGAACTGAATTCTTATATATTATTCTTATACTTTGCCGGTCACGGTATCCGAGCGGTCTAAGGCATGCACTGTCTTCGTTCTCTCGGAAGCCGGGATCGTGGGTTCGAATCCCACACGAGGCATGGATGTTTGGAATGTGTATGCATTTATTCTGTGTTTGTGTTGTCCCGTGTTTAGGAAGAGGCCTTGCGACGAGCTGATCACCCGTCCAAGGGGTCCTACCGTCTGTAAAATGATCAAGAAAATGAGAAACCATCCCTATGCCCCACAGTCTGAGCAAGAGGAGAGAAAAAAAAATAGATAGGATGGGGTTTTATGTACTGGATTGATCTGGCTCAGGATAGGGACCGGTGGAGGGCTTTTGTGAACACGGTAATAAACCTTCTAATTCTATAAAATATTGGGAAATTCTTGAGTAGCTGCACCACTGTCGGCTACTCAAGGAGGGCTCAGCTCAGTGGAGGTAAACAAGTCTTAGTATGGTTTACCACTAGAAAAATTTCGTCTATATCGATAAGATAGCTTAGGAAACGTGTTGATGGATACACAGACTTTACATGGACAATGTCAACCCCCCCCCCTTTTTTATTCGCTCATTTTACGACCTTTACGTAAATAATGCGTAATAAAGAATGGAAGCAAACATTGCAGTCGAAGAACCACGTTTGCAAAATGTGTCGTGTTTGGACAGGTTTCCCTTTAGTTCATAATAAATTGTGTCTGTATTGCACAGGAAGTTTACAGATCATGCGGAAGTATACTTAATGACGGTATGCAGCACTGAGCATGCGCCGTTGTTATGCAGATAGCTTTACCACGGCACAGTTTTTATTTCCAAGGTTATTCAATATGATTGCAAGATATAATGAAACATAACGCAGACTTTGGCTCGGACAGCGAAGTGGACTATAAAATAAATTCTTGAATGTGAATATTAACAGCGTGTCAGCTTTTACAAGGAACTCATAAAGTAAAGTTGTCCTTGTGCTTAACTAATTAAACACATTTTTCTTGTCCTCGGCACTAGTTGGGGGAGAGTGGTCAGCTTCAAGCCCCGGCCGTTTTACTCTTGGGAAAAAAACTCCCAGTACCCACTGTATAGGAGGTTGGGTGGAACCCAGAGCCAGTGTAGAAGACATGAAGCAGTGAAGATTCTTGATCCCACCAGGACACAAACTCCAACCTCTTGGTCTTCCGGCCCGTAGCCAGTCGCTATACCGACTGAGCTATCCCGGCTCCTTCACAAGTTAGTTACATATTCATTTTACTCATTACCCAGGGAAATTCATTTCCCATCCACCCATGTCTTAAATAAATTAAGGTACTATCATAACATAATTATTTTGCCATTGTTAGCTTTGAAGGAAATGACGTTCAGTGAAATCCGTGTCCAAGAACTTTTATAATATTCATTCTGTCTCAGAACTGTACTAGGCCACAAATAAAGCTTTCCTTTTTCAAGAGATTTTTTTATAAAAAGAAAATTATTACAGAAAAAACGTCATCGCCATCTTGTTGTGTTTTTAAGGTTCTGAACTATTTGAATTTCCAGGCTTTAATACCATTCCTACTATTCATATTATCACGTGTTTATGGCTTCGTGACTAATAATAACAGGTTTCGGATTGGATGATTGGATTTACTGACATCTTCTTTTAGAATCAAACTCTATTACAACAGCTCACAATGAATAAGTGCCCAAGACTCGCTCCATTCTGGTCTGACTACGACTGTCTTGTCTTCTAGGTTTTCTTCGACTGTGACTGCCTTGGTTAAGGTTTACGGATGAATTAGTTCTTGTTTCTCCTTTCTAATGCGACTTCTTCGGTTATTATTTGGCCGGCCGCTTGTATAGCTTTGCGGTATCCTAGGAGACGTCTGTTGCTTGCTCGTATCCATGGATACGCCTGTTGGTTCCGCAGCAACGGTCTGGTTTCTAAGAGTCTATAAATTCTATTCCCATATCCATGGACAGGTTTGTTTAACACCCAGCGATGGTTTGTGTCCAAGAACCGTATCTCCGCGGAAACGTGTTTTCCACCTGACTCCTAGAACCGGGCCTGCATGTCACAACGTATAGAGTTGTACGTATATATAACCACGACCTGAGAAATTATTTGCAATGCTACTCGGTAAACTAAACACTACACTACAAGTCCTTTGAAAAACACTAACTTTTTTGTGAGTTCTTTGGAATTAAAGACCTCCTATGTGGTCTAGTGGTCAGGGTTCCTGGCTACAGAGCCAGAGGTCCGGGTTCGATTCCCGGCGTTACCAGGTTTTTTCTGAGAAGTGGTGGGTCTGGAACGTGGTCCACTCAGCCTCGTGAGGATAATTGTGGAGCTATTTCGAGGAAATAGCGGCTGCGGTCTAGAAAACCGAGATTAACGGCCGTGGGGATTCGTTGCGCTGACCACGCGACACCCTCTATCCGCAAAAAATTGGTACTAACTTCGCCGACAAGCGGCGGTCGCTCGGTCTGTATAGTTCGCTTGTGGACTACAGGCCACGGATTTTTTATATTTAATTTACTTGCAAATAATTAGGTTTCTGCTTATTCAACGATGCTGTCAGCGACCCAGCCTATACAGCGTCAAACATTTAGACAATAATGAAGGGCGAAATGGAAATGATTTCCAAGAAAGTGGTCATAGGAAATTTTACATCCTGTCTTTGAATTTGCCTACTGAAACTCGGGATTACAACGAAGGATTTCTAAGGCAGGATAGTCGAACTCCGTGTCAATATTTGAGCCCAGGACCCGCCGAACACGACGCAGAAGTGCCACTGATGCGACCGCTAAGTTCTGTTCAATATATTTCGTAATGGGCACTTCCAACACAACTTTTTTGGCACTTCTTAGCGAACCATTGATTTACGAGCTGTTATCACACAGCCACGTGGCTGATTAATGGTTCGCTGATTTTCATTAAGACACGCAACAAACGATCGTAAGAATTGAGCTTTGAGAAGAATGAATCAGAAATGTGTTTGTGTGGGAACATTTAAACCACCAGTTCTCTAACACGCCACAGACGATGGTGGAAAATTAGCCTTATCATAGCATCAATCAGTCTTGTGGCTGTGTGGGAACAGCACCATTTAAATCAATAATTTTCCTCAGGAGCGCCACAGACGAGCGTGAGATAGAGCCTTATAGAAGTGTTCATTAATTGTGTCGCTGTGCGAAAAAACTCCATTTTAATCAATAATTTCCCTAAGGCACTACAAACGTCCTTGGGAAAGAGCCTTAGAGAAGTGTTCATTAATTGTGAGGCTGTGGGAAAACAGCTCCATTTAAATCAATAATTTCCCTAAGGCGCCATAAACGACCTTGGGAAAGAGCCTTATCGAAGTGTTAATTAATTGTGAGGCTGTGCAGAAACAGCTCTGTTTAAATCAGTGGTTCGTTAAACGGACAATATACACTTGAGAAGCGCGCACTAAGAACCGATGTGCCCTGGGTTTGTTTACCTGTACACCTATGGCCCACCTATGGCCGAGTCCCTCAGAAGCTGTTCACCTACGCACATAGATAAGGCTGTGGTCTACTGCAGTGTTTCATGAATCATGTACGCTCTGAAGACGGCGGGGAACTTGCACCGTTTGTGCTTAACATCTGTGACGCTGCTACCGCGACGGTCGCTCCACTCGGTTTATGTTTTAGTGCACATCACTATTCTCCGCCTGTCTCGACCCTTGGTACATCCAAAATTAATTCTCAGACAATGGATCCATTAGAAGTTTGGTAAGGTCTTCTGCCTACACAGGACAGTGCAACATGCAGATAGACCGAACGTCGAGGTTAGTGCAGGGTTGGACAGACTTTTCCATGACAAATGGTACTTCGAGAGTGTTTATACCTTCGTCATCCACTTAGTTATTTGTTTTTGTTCATAGCATTGGGTGAGACTGAGTCCACTTGGTACACCAGACTCTAGTCGGCGTATTGCACAAGCCCTGGATGATAGTTGAGCATGGGACAGTTGGCGGAATAAGAATTGGCAGGGGAAATTGAAGTAATGCCGGTCACGGTAGCCGAGCGGTCTAAGGCATATACTGTCTTCGGTCGCTTGGAAACCGGGATGGTGGGTTCGAATCCCACTCAGGGCATAGATGTTTATTTTGTGTGTGTGCGATTTTCTGTATTTGTGTACAGGTAGAGGCCTTGCGACGAGCTGATCACCCGCCCAAGGAGTCCTACCGAATGTGTAAGATCTAGAAAAATCGAAGTGAACGGAGAAGTTCATGGAGGTAGGCCTAGGCCCACTGGGGCTGTAGTGCCAAGGAAAAAATGAAGTAATCGGAGAAAACATGACCCAGTGTCATTTTGTTGACAAATCTCAAATAGCCTGACTTGGGATCGAACCCGTGCAGCCGTGGTGGGAAGGTAGAATTTAACCGCCTGAGGTGAAGAAATGGTAAAGCTGTCCTTGTAAGAGGTCGTGAAGGCCCATAGGTTTCTGGGACTTCGAGGCTCCCACATCTTCTAACGAGTCGGCTCATAGATGGAGGTAAGGTTGTCAGTCTTACACGCCGGCCGCCCTTTAGCCCCCCCCCCCCTGGAAGATTCCTGGTACATATTTGTATTAGAGGCGGAGTCGGCCCCAGGGCCACAGTGCGGCTGGAATGTTTAGGGCAATTAAAAAATTAAGTGACCTCGTCGGGATTCGAAACTGCGACCTTCCGGCTTGTAGCATAATGGGCCTGAGGCATGGCATGGAAAGTTACTTAATTTAATATATTGTCACGTGTATGTGTGTGACTATAGACGGCGTTTGGATTGGTGAATCGATTTATTGGTTACTTATAGCACACGACTTGGAACTACAAGCATTTACAGCGCCACCGCTAATCTGCACAATTCACCAATCTCAACAGCACCCACTAAGACTTTTCCAGTCTGCTGTGTTATCACAAGCAGTTCTCTAGCAACGGCTTCTAACAGTGGACATTCTTCAGCTTCCCGTTCTCATGTCATTCCTTCAGCGACTCCAGTACAAACTGCTTACCAGCCATCCCTCAACTAACTAGATCCCCCCCCCAATTTTCATCCTTATAACCACTCTGCACGGACCGAACAGAAAACATAGTGTCTAACAGTCCCTCTACTGTTTCCATGGGCGATTGTCCATGGACGATAGCCCGCAAAAATGTTGAGGGGTTTATTCATTTCCTCGGGAACCTGTTTACCGAGCAGATGCCTAGTAGTAACTCGGGTATTGTTAACGTGTTTGTCGAGCCGTTGCTGGGAAGCGGTCTTCGTATATTCGACTATTGCAGGCATGTCCAACTTCAAACAGGTTGTGATCGACTTTTTAGTGTCAAAACTGCCAGTGATCTACCACCCCCTCCTATCGCCGTACCTCGCTTTAAGCAAAAATATTGGTAAAAATAACACGACACATGATGTTTTTTGTAAAAGCAACCGAAAGTACGGACTACTTCAATACGTACTTCCCCTTCAAAATCTGAATATAATCATATTATTTTACAAGTGAATTTACATGCTTTTCACGTATAATTTCCTTATAGGCCTATGAAATCGACCAAAAATCGTCCCGCGATCGACGCGTTGGATATGCCTGGACTGTTGCATAGCGACGGCTGTACATACTATAATGTGTATTCTTTGAACGGGATAAGAACCTATAAATATACAAATTTGATAGGTGAAATGTAACTTGATATTCAATTACAAGTCTTTTCATTTTAGAATTTACATCAAGTTATACAAGCAAACAAGCTGAAAGTCACAGANTACACAGAATTGTTGGGGTTTTGGACTTTTCCCATCGTCCGGAATTGTAGGTAATAGAGGACACGACGTTTCAGCTTGTATATTCTAAAGGATTCTGACGATGGTGGATGACACACAGAATTACCTAAAATTCTGGACGATAGAAAAAGTCCAAAACCCCAGTAATTCTGTGTGTCATCCACCATCGTCAGAATCCTTTAGAATCTACAAGCTGAAACGTCGTGTCCTCTATTACCTACAATTCCGGACGATGGGAAAAGTCCAAAACCCCAACAATTCTGTGTATCATCGACCATTGTCAGAACCTTTTAGAATCTACAAGCCGAAAGTCGTGTTCATTCTTTCCCTGACTCTAGTGCTGTTAGAAATTTCAACTAAGCAAGAACTATTTTTACCTCTCACTTGTCGCATCAGATGCCTTTCCCATGTTCATGTCAGCTTCACAGACATTGTGAACGTTTAGGCAGGTACATTTAGGAGGGGCTTCAGGTAAAGAATAGACTGCGGTCCGTTCTGGAAGTCTTTCACTGGGACCTGTTTCACGAGTAGCTATTAGATTTTACATTTGCCATTTCAGCTCCTTTGTCAGAGATAAACATCTCCACATTGACCCAGTCTCAAATAGCCTTAAGTTCCTTGCAGAAAACCGTTTCTGCTATGTACTTTCTCTAAATGAGTCGGAGCCGGGGTAGCTCAGGAGGTAGAGTGAAGGGCTACGGATGACTGGGGTTTGATTCCAGGCATAGAGAGGAGATTTTTCTCTTCTCCACAGAGTTCAGACCGACTCTGGGGCCCATCCAGGCTTTATACAATGAGAACTGGAGGCTCTTCCACCGGAGGTAAAGCGGCCGGAACGTGAAGCTGACCACTCAACTCCAAATAGTGCCTGCGTCAAGAAAGGTGGAGCTATACCTTAACTACCCCACACATCTTCACCGCGTAAGGCTTAATTAATTAGGCACAATGACTACATTAACATTCCGAATTAAGCTTACCTGATTTGTGGATTGACCGCCCCTGTGGGCAGAGTTCCTGGCTACAGATGTGAACATATAATTTATTTTCTTGGGAGTTCAGAAGTCGAAAAGAGACGATATAACTCTGTTTATTTAACCCCCCCCCCCCAGCCCCGTTATTTCTTTACGGGTCGCCTGTGTGTACGACGTTTTCTTGTCTTCATTCAACTCAGAATTTTACCTTCTAAATATATTTGTTTGTTTAGTGTTTGAAAATAAAAAGTTGTTCCTGGGCTTAATTAATTGAGCATGACACCATGAAGTCTAGGTGTCACAGTTCCTGGCTGCAGATCCAGAGGTATCGGATTCGATTCCCGGGGCTACCAGATTTTCTGACAAGTAGTGGGTCTCTAACGGAGTCCAATCAGCCTCGTGAGGATAACTGAGGTGCTATTTCAAGGAAATAGCTGCTTCGGTCTAAAAACCCAAGATTAACGGCCTTGGGGTTCCGTTGCGCTGACCACACGACATTTTATATCCGCAAAAGTTGGCACTAACTTCGCCGACAAGCGGCGGTCGCTCGGTCGGTATAGTTCGCTTGCGGACTACAGGCCACGGAGTTTGTTTTTGTATCGTTTTCACGCCATGAAGACGTATGGGGGAGTTGAGGTATGGCTCTACCATCCTTGAGCTCGGCACTAGACGGAAGTAAACAACGAGCTCCGCAACCCAAGCTGCTTCATCTCAGGGAAAGTAGCCCCCTGTACCCACTGGCTAAAAGGCTGGGTGTACCCCAGAGCCGATCTGTACGCTCTTAAGAAGACAAAGAATGCCTTGCTCCTGCCAGGAATCGAATCCTGGCCGTCTTAGTCCATTACTATACCGACTGAGCTATCCCGTCTCACTAAACTTGATTATAGGAATATTTGACGTAACACAGGAAGAGTGTTCTGTCGCAGGAATAGATGAATAAAATATGTTATTATTATTTAAAAGCTTCAGCATTGAAAGAGTTAATGGCTTTGTCACTTCGAGATTATCGTAGTCCGTTCCTTTTAATTGTCGGGGATTTTTTGTTTAAGGGAATGGGGTTGTAGAATAAACACGCTGAGATAGGGAGAGGGGCGGTCGCCCGCGGGCTTGTCTCCCCTCCTGCCAGCGTACTCCAACTCGCTCTTGGCCCCTACCGCCACCCGCGTGTAGTCCGCTCTTGGCATCGCCGGAGTGAGGTTAGGATATTGTGGAGGGAACTGTGTGAAGTGACATTCGGAACTTTCCTCATCCTGTGGATTACTAATATAAATAAAAACTATAGTGATGTGTGTATTTCGGTGAGAAATTGTTTGTGACACAAACGTGTACCATATTCGTAGCTGTAAATAAAACTAAGGAGTTAGAAATCGTTTATGAAGTAGGCATACACAATATACGTAACTTTTATTACGTTTTCATATAGTTTTCTTATAATTTGTTCGGGGTGGTGGTGGTGTGGTGACGTCAACGATGACGTCCTTGTCATCGTGTTGGACTTTAAGTTTCTTATCATTAGTTTCAGTGATTAAAATTCTGTGTATATTAGGACTGGTGACTGTTGGATCTACAAGAAATGCAGGTATGTCTTAAACAACAAAATATTTTGTTTTAGCAAATAATGTGTTTTGCATTACAAATTCTTGCCCGTTTAGACTTCATTCAAGCTTTGTAACGACTCATGAACAAGAATTACCAAGTTCCTTGGCTGCAAGGTGTAGCGTCTGCGTGGCTTTAGAAAGCCCTTCGCGGTATAACGGGGACAAGTCTGGTATTTCTCTGATGCGGTGGCAGGCAGGTACTGTTGTTCCATTCATTGGAATTTGCACATTTTCAACCAGATTTCAGCAGCTGCAAACATCTGTTTACGTGGCATGATTATCTTATTTTTATCAGTTAATTATTCTTAACAAGATTTGTTAATTGTTGTGACGAAACGCGGAAGGTACACTACTTACCTTCACTTGTTGCAGAATTATTATTCGTTTGATTATTTAGTTTTATTTTGTTACCTTGGAAATCATCGTTTCGTTATGGCGGGAGAAACAATCGAACATAACCTTTATTTTTTTGAACAAAGAGTGTATATGGAGTTTATGAAAGAGGTCATTGGCATTAAATCCACGCATCGAAACATATTAATTTACCAAGTGTCTTAAGCGTCTGTGACACATTTATTAGAAATGGATTCAATTATGGTTTATAATACGTAACTACTTTATATGGTTCACCATTTGACGATATTTTTGCAATATTTTACGTAGATAAAAGTAATTGATTAGAGGTCCACGTTTACTCCAGTTGACTGGACAATAAAAAATTATGTATTTCTTTTGGCACAGCGTTGTGTCAGGTGATTTTAATCAAGATAGATGGAAATACTGTGTATTTGGCGATAGAGCCATTTGGTTTGGTTTCGTTGCTGTTGATGCTGGATTCTGTGACGTGGACAGACCGGAAAATTTGGTCGCTACGGACTGCAGAGTGCGTTGGTAGGTGGAAGAGTCTGAGAGAGGGGTAGTAAACGAGAGAGGGGAGGTATAATGTCAAAGCAGAGGGATTTCTTTTATGAGTAGAATGCGGCGATAAATCATCTCAAAATTTTGGCAAGTGATAGTTCTTAATAAATGTGTTTTTGGAGGTTAGTGCATGTTTTAGGTGTTCGAAGCGTTATTTTCCTCTCGATTACGTGTTCTTCATTTAATAATTTTGACCCCAAAACCACAGTGGTTGCTGTGTGTACCACCTGATTTTAACATTAAATAAACTGTGAATTTTACCCACGGAGTGTAGTGATGTGTTTCACACTGTTATAAAAATAAACAATAATTTCCTTATAACCGCATCAATCAATTTGATTTTGCAACCGAGTCGCAATATGTTTCCTGTGAGGTACGGTTTGAATCCCTAAATATTATTTAGTTGGATTTCAAGCTTTAAACGGCGAATTTATTGTAGACCACATGCATTAACGTAGTCTTAAAGAACAAGAGTGGCCTACGTCATTTTTGCAAAGTCCCTTCTGCGATTTTGAATACGTAATCAGCCACGATGTTCATATATTGGTGATACAGATCTCTTACTGAATGCGCTACTCGAGAGGTCTTCTCCAATACTTGCTGAAGGCAACATGACGTTTATAAAGAGCTGCTAAAACAGCAAATAATAACACCGTGGTAGGCAACAAGTTTCCGAAATTATCACTGCAGACTAAGGTGTGAGATAAAAAGGTAAAGCTATCCCTGTAACAGGCCGTGAAGGCCCATAGGGTTGTGAGACGTCGAGGCTCCCACATTTTCTATAGACAATCGGCTCACATGTCGCATGATATCATGCAATGTCGTAAGAGGTGAGGAATTAAGCCGCCATTTTATGACTTACTTACTTACTTGCTTATGGAGCTGAGCCCTTCTTGAGGATCTGCCAATTCTGCAGCTACTCAAGAATTTCCCAGCATTTTATGCAACCCGAAGGTTCATTACCGTGTTCACAAGAGCCCTCCACCGTTCCCTATCCTGAGCCAGATCAATCCAATACACACCATCCCATCCCATCTCTCTAAGATCCATTTTAAGAATGGCTGCGAAGTAAATACCTGCCTTATTGCCATGTACGAGGTAAATGCCGAAGATCATTTCCCGAGAGCTACGAGCAAATTCAATGCACTCTAAAAAAAACACTCCAGTGGCCAGAGATAAAGCGACCAGAGCGTTAAGCTCAACACTTACTTCCACCATACGCGGGAGAGTTACTTTCACGTTCTCACAAGTTTCCATGGCGTGTTGTTTAAACACATGGATAATTTTACATTTTTAAGCTACGGACTGGGCAATCCGGGTTCGATTCCAAGGCAGGAACAGGTACTCTTCTGTTTATGGCCTTATATATATCGGCTCTGGTACCCACCTAGCCACTTATAAGCAAAACAATGAAACTCCGTGGCTTTAGTCTGCAAGCGAATTTTACCGACCGAGCGACCGCCGCTTGTCGGCGAAGTTAGTGCCAACTTTTGCGGGTATAGAATGTGTGGTCAGCGCAACGGAACCCCACGGCCGTTAATCTCGGGTTTCTAGACCGGAGCCGCCATTTCCTTGAAATAGCACCTCAGTTATCCTCACGAGGCTGAGTGGACCCCGTTAGAGACCCACTACTTCTCAGAAAATCTGGTAGCGCCGGGAATCGAACCCGGGACCTCTGAATCTGAAGCCAGAAACTGCGCACTAGACCACAGAGGCGGTCATCTAGCCTTTTATACAATACGTAAAGTGGGGTAAAGAGGCAGGAGCGTGAAACATTCAGATTGTCGGAACATTACTACTCGGACTATTGTAACTCGTTAAAATGTGTATTAACGGATGTGTGACAGACCGTTATTGTTTAGAACAGCGTTATAACGAACGGCTCTAATTGGAAACATTTGATAAAGGAGGAGTGAGAAAAAAAAAGAGAGTATGAAGCACGGCGAGCGAATTTCAATAACTGAGCCGGGACTGTACTTCAAAAGTTGAAGTACAGTAATTAAATGAGCCCTTTGAATACTCACTGTGACGTAAGCATCAGTGACTTTAATTATTAAGCACTTTTCGAACGTACCAGCCAATTTTTGCCGCAAAAAGGTGAGGCGGTGGGAGATGGCGCACCCGGGAGGTACAGATGCATAATCAAATTTGCCACTAATATAGAAGAGTATTAACTTTTTCTTTTTTCCTCGGTGTAAGACCAGAGTGGAGAGGTCAACTGATCATTCCCCGATGTTGCATTTTGAACCGATCACTCATGGAGCTGAGCCCTTCTTGAGAAGCCACCAGTTGTGCAGCTACTCAAGAGTTTCCCAGCATTTTATGGAACGCGAAGGTTCATTACCGTGTTCACAGGAGACCTCAACTTGTCCCTATCCTGAGCCAGATCTATCCAATCCATGCCATCCCATCCTATCTCTCTGAGATCTATTTTAATATTGTCCACCCACCTCCGTCATGGTCTTCCCAGTGGTCTGTTTCCTTCTGGCTTTCCCACCAATATTCTTTATCCATTCCTCCTCTCCCCCCATTCGTGCTACATTCCCTGCCAATCTCATCCTCCTTGACTTGATCACTCTAATTATACTTGGAGAAGAGTACAAGTTATGAAGCAGTCGCGGACAGCGAACAAGGGATGGTCCTCCAGCTTGGGGATTGGGCGTGGGGCTAACAACTCCTTACGAACATTTGCATTTTGAACTGATAACTGTTATTAATTAACAGGAATGGAACAGTCTATGCACCTCGTTCTTAGCCAGCGGGAAAATATTCGTGGAGTTAAAAAGAAAACCACGGTCTCTCATGCACGTAATAAGTGACCTTATTTCTGCCAAGCGACATTTTGTGTTTTGGATCTGAGCTTCTCACTGCGATGATTATGAAGATTACTGTCTTCCGGTATGTGACGCCGTGTAGTCTGGTGAAAGTTTATCGACGTTTAGGAGAAACCCGCTGCCTCCATCTTCAGTGTAGTGCCTTCTACTCGGAGTTAATCCTAATCTTGTTCCGAACAATGTGCTGTGAAGTCCGCATAACATTTCCGTGCGATATAACACAAATCCCGCATTATGCCACGCTGAAACCAACACAGATATCAGTGAAACATCCGTTTGAGAATTCAGCAGAAAGCCTTCTTTCTATATGAACTTCAGCACTACTAACTTACCCTGATTTCCCCCATATTCCTTTCGAGCTCAAAATTTTACCGGACGATACGTCGAGGCCTACTTTGAAAGCCGTCTCCCGCGAAGAGAACGCATATACGGTCAATTCATAAACCGCTTCATTTATGTAGTATACTGCAACTTCTTCACATATCCTCATCAAAATATTAATACTCACAGAACAGACACGATACACTGAGACAGAAGGCTTGTCACTCGTTTGTGACCTACTGTATAATTTACGCACGTGTACATCCGACCTGTTAACCCTCGGAATTTCGTGTTGGAGTAACGTGGAATTGCGTAGTGACAATGATAAATTCTTACGCTTAACAAACAAAAATCTGCTATAAAGAGAACTGATTATGGAAATGGTAAAGTTAAGTTGCCGGTCACAGTAGCCGATCGGTCTGAGGCATGAACTGTCTTCGCTCGCTTGGAAACCGGGATCGTGGGTTCGGATCTGTTTCCTGTGAGGTACGAACTGAATTCTTATATATTATTCTTATACACTGCCGGTCACAGTAGCCGAGCGGTCTGAGGCATGAACTGTCCTTCGCTCGTTCGGAAGCCGGGATCGTGTGTTCGAATCCCCCACAAGGCATGGATGTTTGGTGTGTGTGTTTTCTGTATTTGTGTTGTATTGTGTTTGGGTAGAGGCCTTGCGACGGGCTCATCACTCGTCCAAGGGGTCCTACCGTCTGTAAAATGATCAGGAAACTGCGAAATTAGCCCAATGCTCCGAAGTGGGAGCGACAGGAGAAAAAATAAAACGGGTGAAGGTAAAGTCCTTGTGCTTAATTAAGCACCACGCCATTAAGACATTTGGAGGAGTGGAGGTATGGCTGTATGTACTGTTGAACTCTGTTCATGATGGAGATGAGTCGTCAGTTTCACACCCAGGCCGATTTACGCCCAGGGTAGGAGGCTGGGTGGGCACCAAAGCTTGTCTAGACGTTTCGACGTTACCATGCCTGCTACTGTAAGGGATGGAGCTGTAAAGCTGCATTTTGCTTGTACTGGTCTGTAGCGATATGTGTAACTGTTCAGAGTCCAGCAGGCGTACTGTGTCACCTGACCCTAACAGAAATCAGTGGCATGGCACGCACGCTCCAGCGATGGTAAAATAGGCCACCTACATCACCTAATGTGGCACTTCTGACAGAACAATGCAGCGACCATAGACCGAACTGGCTATCATTGTCTTGTTGAAACAAATGTCGCATAAAGAAATACTTGTACAGTAAAGTGTTTCGTCTTGGCTGTCGCTGGTTTGTGCTCTGTTCGGCTTTGTATATCCTATTTTAGTGCTGGTACAGGTGTCCGGAGATAGGGGCTAGGGCCAAACTATGCTGCAAGCCTGAAGGTCGCGGTTTGGATTAGCGATAAGGTCACTGGATTTTTCGACTGACCTAGTCCTGCCAGTCGCACTATGGCCCTGGGGTAGACTCAGCTTCTAACAGAAATGAGTACCATGGATCTTCCTGCGGGTAAAGGGCGGCCAATAGCCTCACTTCCATCTGTGAGCAAAATGTGGAGCCTCAACCTCTCATAACACTATGGACCTCCACGGCCTGTTACAGGAATATTTTTACCTGTATCTTATATGTACTCGTATTTTACATAATATGAAGAATTAGCTCAGTAATTATAGTGACTTGGCTGCTAGCTGGGTGACCGAAGAATCGGGGTTCGAGTGCCGCCAAGGGCAGGAGATTTTTTTCTTTTCTACTCAGGGTTGTGGGACTCATGCAGCCTCTTGCCCAATGGATCCTTGGGTGGGAGGGGGCTAAAGCGACCGGGGGATTAAATTAACCGTTCATTTCCTTCTATTGTCGACGTTTAGAATGTGTGGAGCTATAATTTTATTCCACAATACATTTTGATTGTGCGCTGCATAAATTAGCACCGGGAAGATTTGCCTTACGTAACTCTTCTAGGTAAATATTATGCTTTTGTTATCCAAGTTGCAATTAAGATACTGATTTTTTTAAATTCTCTTAGTGGAGGGTAGAGTCCAGCTGGGTCCACTCGGCACAGCGCCACTGATTGGCTTATTGTACCTGCCCCGGGTGATTATGATGATGGAGAATTTGGTGGAATGAAGATTGGCAGGGGAAACCGTAGTACTCGGAGAAAATCGGCCTAGCGCCACTTTGTCCACCACAAATCCCACTTGATCAGATCCGGGATCGAACCCGGGCCGCCTCTGTGGGAAGTCAGCGACTAACCGCTTGTGCTATGGCGCGGCCTAGATATTGATGTTACGTATATGATGTATTTTACTAGTATTCGATCAATGTATTTTATAGTTTAATTTCTATATATTTTTATTTTCTGTTTTGTTTTAAATTTTACTTCCAGTTTCTTAATTTATATATTACGTACAGTACCTTAAATTAATCTCAGCTGGACACAGCTATCTTTGTTTCTGATCCGCGTTTTTACGAACTAGGCCCCAAGAGTTCAGTGAGGTGAGGCGAATTCCGCCCGTTGATCGCTTTTTGTCTTGAAGTAACAGGTGTTGAGCACCTACAGCCAGCTGTTATACCGACGCCATCTTAGAAGGATAACCGTGACATTTTGTAAATAGATACTATGATGGATTGTTGCAGGTGGCAACGTTGCCATGTTTCCTTTAGTAGATCACCTTCTTGCGGTGTTGTAAAGGCTTTATCATCAGGAAGTAGTTGAGCAATATGGCTATATTTTATGGTGTGATAAGGAATATTTTGAACCCTGGCTTACTTTTCTTTTTAACATTTCCACATTTACGGTGTTGTGCTATAGGGGTTAAGAAATTTCTCTTAACTGAAATATGAACAGTTGAACCACAGTATCATCAAGTCGTAGCTTTTAGAGTTAATCGTTTATTTGAGAATAGTTTAACTCATGAGGTTCATATATTTTGGCATATTAAAACCTCACAAAGCACAGTTTGCTTCTCCTTGCTGCTCGCTTGCTACGCGATTGTTCGACATACTGTTCAACCATGAAGATGGAGGCAGTATGTACCTTCGAAACGTCAGTAAACTTACCAGATTACACAGCGTCACATTGTAGAAGTCATCGTCGTTAGAAACTTCGAGGTCCATGTTCTTTATGGGGTTTAAAAACCTCATAAGGTCTAATTTGTTTTGAAGATTGCTATATTTACCGTCCCTACTGCTTGTTTAGTTTAATCTTTGAACCTGAAGATGAAGGCGGTGTGTTTCAAACGTTAAGCGAAACTAAGGGCGATATATCACAGAAGTCAGGATTTTTTCATAGTTAACACTGCGAGAAACACAAATTCGTTTTGCTTGCATGTACATGTAGAATAAGCCGGACTAAGCCTGACACTGGACTGTAACACGGTTGTGGCTTGCAGAAACCTCGTTTGAGGGCCATTTATTTCAGTCCACAAACTTTCATGGCCAGTATCAGTCTGCTTCTTTCTTTTTTCTTTATTTTCTTTCTTTCATTTTGAGTAACAGAGATTGGCTCTGACTTCCCTCTGGAGGTCAAGACGTTCCCCTTTCACCAGAATATCCAGAGGCCCTGTGATAATCATTTTTCTTTTTCTGTATACATTAGACACTCAGACCTCTTTCCCCCGGGGGTAAAGCTAACGGAGAGTGAAGCTGACAAGCCAACTTCATCTACTAACGAAGTTAGAAATGAGTGAATATGTAAGGTACACATTCCCCATACGGCTTCAAGACTTTGTACTTAATAAGCTCAGTGATAGCTTTACTTTTCTTGAAAATAATATTAAGAACCTGTTTTATTTAGTTTAAAAGTAATTTGAAACTGAAATTTGAGTTGCGAGAAAAACATGAATGACAAGTGTTTGGAAGTTAGTAGCTTCAGAGAAGAGTGGTGTAAGGTACAGTGTAAGGTATCCTGATGAAATGTAAGATTTTATGTTTGTCATCTACTGGGATGTGGCTCCATATAGATTTGTGTAAACGGACGTTTCGGAGGAACGTATCGCCTCCATCTTCAGGTATGGAAATCCGCGAGCGAGGAACCTGCGTTAGCAGGTGGCTGCTGATGAAAGTTTTTCTTGGTTATTTTCAGTCCCTCTAGGCAAATGTCTGGATGCGTAAAAAAGTAAAGACGTCCCTGTAACAGGCCGTGGAGGCAAATTTTCTCTAGACAATCGACTCACAGATGGCGGTGAGGTTGTCAGCCTTACGCTCCGGCCGCCCTTTACCCCCAGTAAGATTCGTGGTAGTCATTTCTGTTAGAGGCTGAGTCGACTCCAGGGCCATAGTGCGGCTGGAAGGTTAATGCCTGGATAGTATCTTAAATTAGACCAGGGTCGTTTCCTTCCCAATCTTTTCCAATTCATTCTCCGTTATCATCCAGTAATTCGGGGCTATATAGTCTTAGTTACACGCAGAGCCGCTAAATAAATTTACAAACTTAATTAAGAAATTACCCGCCGTGACTGAGTCACGAATCACGCACGAATCGTGACGTTTCATCGACGTCACATGTGATTTATATACCGCCGTGACTCGGTCACCAGACCCTCTTTCTCGAAAACGCAGCATATCGCATGCGGATGATACCAACATATTAACTTTCATAGCACTTAATTACTTAATATTCCTGATGTTACTTCAGCTGTTAGGTGTATAAATCTTGATGGATGTGGTCAATGTTGCCGACGTTTCGGAGGCACATGCTGCTTGCATCTTCATGGTCGAATTTCGACTTTGTTAATGAGGTAGCCAAGTACCTGCAAGACATCAGCACTATTGCCCATATCCTCACGGTGTAAACACCCATCAACTGAATCAACGTCAATAAATGACCACCGTGACAGCCTCCTCTGTTTGCGCCAACTTATCTCTGATGTTGACAGTTCATAAGCATCCGATGGTCCAAGTTGGGTGCCAATTTTCATGAGAGCCATGCGTATCCCACCGTCCCTGCTCGTTCCGGCAACCACAAACTCTCTTGATAGACACTCCAAACAGGAAAACGAAAATGTCCGCGGTTTTTCGTAATTTAAAAGTGAAATTAGAACACGCTCTAACCCTTTGCGTGGTATGCACGAGATGTCTTGCTTAGAATCACTGTTTTTTTCTTCTGGATTTATTTGGTTTTCAGTGGAACAATCGTTCCGCCATCTCTGAAGTTTAATTAAAAAAAGCAATGTACTCTCTGAGTAAATGACGCAGGTACTTCCCCAAGTTCACTTGCCAGCTGCGTCCACAGCCACTGTTGCTGCTCTCCAATCCGCCTTCAGGGTTCAGTCAGTAAACTGTAAATGTAAGGTGAAAAAAAAAAGGCAAAGTCGTCCCAATACTTAACTAATAAAGCATCTTCGCCATGAAGGCGTATCTGGGAATGAATGTATAGATCCACGTATTCTTGAACTTCGACACTAGTTGGAGGTGAGTGGTCAGCATCACGCCCTGGCCGCTTTACCCGCAGGAAAGGTTCCCGGTACCCATTGACTAGGAGGCTGGATAGGCCCTATAGCCTGTGTGAACGCTCTGAAGAGGAGAAAAATTTTGCCTCTACTGGGATTCAAACTCCAACCTCTTGGCCGTCGAACCCGTAGCGAGTCGCTATACCAACTGAGCTATCACGGATCCTGAGTATGAATAAGAAGAGGTTTAAAAGAGAATCCAGCACCTCCTTACATCTGCGTTCCTTAGTGGCGTTCTTAACAATGTAGTTTGGAAAGACCAAATGTTGAAGGAGGCGGTACATATTTGTGGAGAGAAGACCAGGAGTTCGCGTTACGTACCTTGACATGAAACCCATTGTTCTTCGTGTATGCACGATTCTTGTGAGTTAGAAGGTTCCCTTCAAAAGACACACCCAGCAGCAGTTACGAAAGTAACCTCTCATTTCACCCGCAGGTCAGTGGCAAACAAGTTACTCTCGACACGATTCCCACGGAACGGCTACAGAATCATGCTGATTGACGATGAACTGAAGAAGCATATCTTCATTACTGAACTTCTTTGGACCTAAACAAAATGGCTGAAACAAACGAAACTCTTAACCAGAATGTATCATACAGACATGAATGAAATGTAATAAGGATTTAATTTCACTGTTCCTAGAAGAAAACTTATCTTCTGAGATGTGACTTCGTGCATTCTGGTAGATGTTTCAGAGGAATGTACTGCCACACCATCTTCAGGGTAGAGAGGACTAAGCTTAGAAAACTAACAAGTAGGAAGTAGGAAGCCATACTCATCAACTTTGAATAAGGAGGTGTTATGAACCTCCGAAACGTCGGAAATCATGAAACTTCACGGCGTTGCCTCTCAAAAGACAGTTTTGTTTTCCATCTAGCATGGAAACGAAGGTAGGTCGTCAGTAGGCAGTTTTTTTATTGCTAGTGGGGTGGAACTAAGTCCCTTGTACTGCGGCCACTTCTGGCCTATTGTACCAGCCCCAGATGATAGGTGAGGGTGATTGTGGAGCAATTGGTGGAATGAAGATTGGCAGGGGAAACCGAAGTATCCGGAGGAAACCTGCCCCAGCGCCACTTTGTCCACCAAAAATCCCACTTGACCAGACCCGGGATCGAACCCGAGCCGCCGCAGTGGAAAGCAAGCGACTAACCGCTTGAGCTATGGCGCATCCGTCATTAGGCAGTTATTTTCGATATTCTTCCGGTGTTTATACGCCGCTGGGAAATTGAAACATACGCGGAAATTTTCTTCCGTAAGGTTGCGTACACATGATATGGCGTACCATGGTTCGTAGAGCAGATTGGCTTTGGTGTTCTTAACAATATTAAATCTCAGTGAGAGTGTCGGTTCTGATGGTCATTATGTGTGTTTATCTTGTCTTCACGTGGCAGCGACGTGATAAACAATTAGACCTGTTACAGACAGTTTGATACTTGGAGGAGGGTCACGTGACAAGGGTCAACATCGATTAAGAAGAGAGCACACTGCTGAGTAAGCAGCGCCGGGTAGTCCCCTATTCACGCCCATAGTATCATTAACAAACAGCCACATCTGTAGCTTTAATTTATACACGTGAAGATGATATACTGATACAAGCTGCAAACTGCTTATTATTTTTCCGGTGAACAGTAACGTGTAATGTGATTCAGTATTATAGAAAGTTGTTCCAGTTCTTAATTAATTATTTGCCATGAAGGCGTTGGGAGTGGAGATATAACTCCACCATTCTTGAACTTGGCACTAGAATGAGGTGAGTGGTCAGCTTCACGCCCCCGGCCGCTTTACTCCCGGTGAAGTCGCCGCAGGTACCCATTGGATTGAAGGCTGGGTGGGCCCCAGAGCCAGTCTTGACGCTGTGGAGAAGAGAAAAATCTTGCATTGCCGGGAATCGAACTTGGATAGTCGAACTTGTAGATCTTCGCTATCCCAGCTCCTACTCTTCAAATATAACCACGAATTATACTGTCACGTGAAGGAGCGACTTTGGACTGGGTTTTTGGATTGGGTATTGGGTTTATTGACCACTTTAACAAATTCGTGACTACACTTAATTATACCGCCATCGCCGATCTCGAGACTCCACAGATCAGTCACAAACGCTAAGTCTTTTCCAACCTGCAATGTCTTCACTAGTATTTGCCTGATAACGACTTCTAACAATGATTATTCCTCTGTTCCCACGCTCATGTCCTCTATGAATGGTGGCTCCCTTCTACCTGAACACTCATGCAAGTAGCTTGGCAGCCATTTCGCACCAACTCCTTAGTCTTCTCTCCACCGCCTATCAACTAAGCTCCATACCTCGGCACGGACCACAAAGAAAGCACAACTCTTCCATTGTCACCCCCATCATCTCCATGGTAACTTTCGTGTCCACGAAGGCGTCACCTGGAAACGGCCGCGTATACTTGCCTATCAAGAATCTGATGCCTAGCAGCGAATGTTGTTTCGTTTTCTGTTTCGAGGTCGTTACCCAGCAACGGCTCTAGACGTACAGTACCAACTGTAGTAAGAACCAGACATCCAAGTGGTGAGGGCAGTAAGACTAAGGCAGCTAGAGGGAAGGAAACAGATCTCTGCAAGGAACTAACATTCACAAAGTAACCCACCCACATCGTGGCTTGATAGTGTTGAACAAGAACTCTCGAAATTAGAAACTGGAAGGAACAAGTCGCCGGAAAGGGGCCAGTGGAGAGGTGCTGTTGTGAGGGGCCAAGATCTGCAGTAGACTGTAAAACCATTCGTGATGGTGATTATTGGTATGGATTATTGAAACGTTAAATGAGGGAAAATCTTAAATGGAAGAACTTTAAGTTGGGGTTCAGCTGTGTTTGTATAACGAATTTATCAGTTTCACAGACATTAGAGAATCGCGTGTTTCCTATCTTTGCAAAATAGACTGAATTCTGATAGGAATTCAGTGTGCGTGTGGGTCATATTGCCATGTAATCGTTAAAGGACCTCTGATGTTGTTTCTATTATAGCAGGGATTATCAGACTTCGTAATATTTCGAAGAAGTGCGTAGATTATACTGCAGGAATAGCTCTGTCTTTTATATTTTACTGAAACTGGGTCTCTGACATTAAGGGAGAAACACAGACTGAGGGTGTTTGAAAACAGGGTGCTAAGGAGAATATTTGGACCGAAGAGAGATCAAGTGACAGGAGGTTGGAGAAAACTGCATAATGAGGAGCTTCATAACTTGTACTCTTCTCCCAAGTATAATTAGAATGATAAAGTCTAGGAGGATGAGATGGGCAGGGCAAGTAGCACGAATGGGGGAAAGGAGGAATGCAGAAGAAAGGAGACCACTAGGAAGATCAAGGCGTAGGTGGACGAATAATAATACAATGGATCTTAGAGTGATAGGATGGGATGGATTGGATTGATGTGGCTCAGGATAGGGACCAGTGGAGGGCTCTTGTGAACACAGTAATGAACCATCGGGTTCTATAAAATGCTGGGAAATTCTTGAGTGGCTGCACAACTGGCGGCTTCTCAAGAAGGGCTCAGCTCCATGAGTGAGTGATAGCTCTGGGAGTCCAGATGGATTAGCCAATCTAATGGGTAGACTGCGGATTGGACGACCAAGGAATCGGGATTTGATTCTCGGTTGTTCGGTAAGTTTGTATAGGACACTTGAACAAGATTTTTAACTCAAACAGCAGCTTGCCTCCGAAACGTCCGTTAACACAATTTCTACACGGCGCTACATCCAGAAGACGGCATTCTTCATAGTCACCGCCGTGAAAGCCTCAAATCTTACAAAAAAATTGATGTTCTCTTAATTGGCTAATGTTTCCATAGTAACGGATTACACTATACAAATATTGTTCGCATAGAAACTGTATATTTAGATACTGCTATAAAACACAGTTTCCATGGTAACTGCACTTTCTTCAGAGATTATATAATACATTTGATCACGGCATCAATCGATGTCAGGCGCAACATGCAACCCTTCATTAATATTTTCCTCCCCTTTCTGAGGCACGAGGAGATGCTATCGAAGTCACCGTACATTTATTTCAAATTCCATGGGGTAATATTTTTCTCCAGCGGTATTCTGGTCCTTCTCCCCTCTGCTTACTCTTCTCTTCCTTCCATTTTCAATTACGATCGCGACTTGCTCACTTTTTCACCCCCGGGCAGCAGGGGTTGTACACTGTCCTGCCTAGCACTCAAGGAAATTGTGGTATTGTACCATTTTAGATTGTAATATCAGAAATTGCAGTACCATAAATTGTTATGAGCGACCATCAACTCTGCTTTTTGACTGAATGCATTACCTTCAAAGACCAGACCAGATTTCAGCTTCAACTGTTCCGTCTCGCCACACCGTTATCGGTGTGCCAGCGTCTTGTGTTCGTCGTCACATTCCAGCCATGTTGTTCTCTCCGAATTCTAAACAGACTGTCTTAATGCCTACAGAGGTTTCATAAATAACAGGATTAGTAAAAATAAATAACATGACCATTTCCTTTCAAATCCTTCCCTGTAATCCATAGTTGGCCCCATACCCTGTATCACAACCTGTAGAATAACGTGAAATGAACAAGGACCATCTTATGGTTAACGAACTAGGAAAAAAATGAAAAAGCTAGGGGTGAGAAAAGATAAAGGTGAGTCCATCCCCACAGATTCTTCCCCTCCCCTCTCTACTGTTCCCATGTAGCCACCTCTTCCTGCTCTTATACAGTTGGGTTTATTCGACTCGGCATTAGTCTGTCAGCACGTGCTCACGCTGGTTCCTCGCTCGCGGATTTTTCTTCTTTTTTATTCTATCCTGAAAATTGAGGCGATACGTTCCTCCGAAACTTAGGTTAATACAATATCTACACTGCGCCACATTCACCGCCGGTAAAACCTCAAATCTTACAAAAGTAAAGCTATCCCTGTAACAGGCCATGGAGGCCCAAAGGGTTGTGAGACGTCGAGGCTCCCACATTTTCTAGACAATCGGCTTACAGATGGCGGTGAGGTTATCGGCTTTAGATGTCGGCCGCTGTTTACCCCNCCCCCCCCCAGGAAACTTCAAAATGGAGAGGATGATAAGTTATGGAATGCCTCAACACAATGAAGATGGGTGAGGGAGGTGGAGAAAAGTAAAAATGGAACTGAAGTAGAGGCATACAAACAAATACAGAGTTGCCCTATGCCTGAGTAAGCATTATTATAGAAAGGATCATGGGACAGCGGAGGTATCGCTTCAACCAACTAATTAACTAAACAGGCAACTAAATAATAAACCAACTAACTAATAGGCCAGATAGTGACTGACGAAGTCGGTAGTCTAGAGGTAACGTTCTCACCTCATGACTCGTGTTACGCGGGTTCAAATGCACGGCGGAGGTCGTCGAATTTTTAAGGGCGGAAAAATTCAGGGAACAAGTCCTCCGGGAGGGACTTTAAGCTGTGTGTCCCGTGTCGTAACTTTACGGCACGTAAAAGAACCTCATATCTCCAAAGGAGATCACTGAGCCAAATTCCAGGACGTTTCCCTCCCAAAAATAGCTTCTAAGGCCTCTGATAGATGGGGGAAGCATTATAGACACCGCCAAAGCAAGTGGAGGCCGAACTCGCTTGCTCGGCGGGACTGATGGTACGCACCATTATCGGTAGGGTATAGAGACTGATAGAATATCATAGAGGGAAGCACAATGGACCAATACTGGTCCAAGTGCATGGGGAAACCCACCCTCTCCAATAACTAACTAACTAACTAACTAGTGACCGACCTACCAAGTGGACTCAGTTTCACCCTACCCAAAGAAATAAAAAAGCAACTAACTGACAGACTAACCAACTAATCCACAGGCTAACTAACCAAATAACGGTTTGACTGACTGGCCGAACAATAAAGTATGTAACTAACCGGCTAGTTGGGTGATTGACTGAATCGTAATATAACCATCCGATTAACCAACCAACTAACGAACTAACTGTGAAACAGTAGGAAGAGGAGAGTGGAGAGTTGGAGTGGAATCATCTGGCTCCGCGTAATGCTGGGAATGCCTTGAATATCTGAGCAGCCATTAAGCTCTCAAGAAGGACCGTGCTTCATGGAATTTCCGCAACTTTTCCTGCTTATGGCCTTGACGTGACGCTCAAGCAGAGGGCACTTACATTTCTGCGTGCGTGACCATCATCGCTGGTCAGCGAGCCTTTCATGATGGTCGTTCTGATGACAGCGCATCCCTTGAGCTCAGGTATTGCTCATTCGAGTCCCGCTCGGGACATGTATGTTATTGTCGGTGTGAAATATCTCGGAGGCTGCCCCCTTGTCTGGAAAAAGGCAACATTTTGGAAGGAAGGACCTGCGATTTGAACGAAATCTTTGGTTTATGCGATTTGGGTTTCATTTTATGTCGAAGGTAGGATCTAGTAACTTTCCAGTGATGACGTAACGATATACGTCACTGCCTGATGCTGACAACCTCACAGTCCATTTAAGCAGCAAATATGTTTTCCATTTTAGGTACAGGTTCTCAACCGGTCGGATTCCCTACACCAGAAATCATACCAAACGTGTAAGGGTTTTAGTTTCAGAATTGTTGATCTGAAACACACCATAGAACTTAATAGCGAGAAGCTGAATTAGGTATAGGTAAAGTTGTCCCTGTGCCGGCCACGATAGCTGAGCGGTCTAAGGCATGTACTGTCTTCGCTCGCTTGGAAACCGGGATCGTGCGTTCGAATTCCACTGAGGGCATGGATGTTTAGTTCGTGTGTGTGCGTTTTTCTGTTTTTGTGTACAGGTAGAGACCTTGCGACGAGCTGATCACCCGCCCAAGGAGTCCTACCGAACGTGTAAGATCTAGAAAAACCGAAGTGAACGGAGAAGTTCATGGAGGTAGGCCTAGGCCCACTGGGGTTGTAGTGCCAAGGAAAATAAAAAAAATTGTCCCTGTGCTTAACTAATTAAACACTACGCCATGAACGTGTATGGGGGGGGGAGTATATATAGATCCACATATTATTGACCTCGGCACTAGTTAGAGGTGAGTGATCAGCTTCACGCCCCTGCCGCTTTACTCCTGGGGGAAAGACGCTTAGTACCCATTCGATAGGCTAGGTGAGCCCCAGAGCCGGTCTGGACAACGTGGAGAGAGGACAATTCTTTACCCCACCAGGACTCGAACTTCGACCCCTCGGTAGTCCAGCCGGTAGCCAGTCTCTACATCGACTGAGCTATCCCGGCTCCCCGAGGAAGTTGAATAAGTAAATAAAAGTTAAAGCTATCCCTGTAACAGGCCGTGGAGGCCCTTAGGGCTGTGAGATGTTGAGGTTCCCACATTTTCTAGACAATCAGCTCATAGAAGGCGGTAAGGTTGTCAGCCTTACGCTCCGGCCGCGCTTTACTCCCAGAAAGTTATAATTGTGCTTAATTAAGTACAGCGCCATGAAGACTTATGAGGGACTGGAGGTATAGTCCCACTATTCCTAACCTCGGCAATAGATGGGGGTGAGTGGTCAGCTTCACGTCCGGGCCGCTTTATCTCTGGGACGAGCTGAAATAGTGGTAGGAAATTAATTGTAATTTTACAATTGGTTTTGTAAGAACAGTTCCCTTCCCTGAAGTAAGAACTTCTTGTGTTGTCCGATGTCTAAATGAACGCCATGAAGAAGGAAGTGGACCCATTCAGCTGCAGCCCGCCGGTCCAGAAGCGTGTGGCTCTCTCTCTCCCTTTGTAGTTTGCAGGTATGGAACCGGTTTCAGAGTTCAATAGACGCTGGCAGGTTACCGACTGCGCCGTCCTGTCGGTCAGTCCCCACTCTACAGCACACCACCGGCTCTTGTGGGCATCCAAAATGCACAGCCACTTCTTGTCTCTTTAAGAACGCTGTATCAGCTTGTAATCCTTACTACGTACCATTTAGCCCAGAACCTTTCGTCTTCTCGTCTCCTGTCTAAAAACATAAAAATCAGAATACACAAAACTTAATTCTGCCTGCGGTTCTGTATGGGTGTGAATCTTAGCCTCTTACATTAAGGGAGGAACACGGACTGAGGGCGTTGAGTAGAATATTTGGACCGAAGAGGGATGAAGTGACGGGAGGTTGGAGAAAACTGCATAATGAGGAGCTTCATAACTTGCACTCTTCTCCAAATATAATTAGAATGATCAAGTCAAGGAGCATGAGATAGACTGGGCATGTAGCACGAATGAGGAGAAGAGGAATGCAGAAGAGAGGAGACTACTAAGAAGACGAAGACATAGGTGTGTGAATAATACTAAAATGGATCTTCGAGAGATAAAAAGGAGGTATGGACTGGATCTATCTGGCTCAGGATGGGGACCAGTGGAGGGCTCTTGTGAACACGATAATGAACCTTCGGGTGCTATAAAATGATGGGAAGTTCTTGAGTAACTGCAGAAGTAACTTTCTCAAGAAAGGCGCAGCTTCATGAAGTTAGTATCAGCTGAGAGCTGGGATAGCTCAGTCGGTATAGCGACTGGCAACGGACTGGACGACCGAGGGGTCGCAGTTCAAGTCTCGGGAGGGTGAAGAATTTCCTCTTCACGTCGTCCAGACCGGTTCTTGGCCCCATCGAGCCTCCTGTCCAATGGATACCGGGGGTTCTTGCCCGGGGTTAAAGCGGTTGGGGGCTGAAGTTGACCAATCACCAACTAGTGCTGAGGTCAAGAAAATGTGGATTATACATCCACTCCCCCATACGTCTTAATGGCGTAGTGCTTAGTTAGTTAAGCTCAGGGAAAACTTCACTGGTATTGTGACGCCGTGTAATCCGATAGAAGTTTACGGACGGTTCGGGGGAACGCACCAAGAGGACGGCGATGTTGAGGAACTTTAATGCGTATCTGGCCAGTTCCGTGTTGAAAAGCAGAGGGACTGTGCTGATAAATTATGCAGTTTTGTGGACCATATATTGCTCTTATGTTAATTTTAACAAACATGTTGCAAGTACTTACTCGCAAAATATTTGTTGTGCCTGGCTACCCTTGGAAAATTCAAACTTGCATAACCCCATTTTTCTTAGTGCGGGAACATAATTGGGGAAGTGACAGAAATTCGAGGGCGAGAAAAGAAACTGATTTATCTCCTACTACTCACACATTCACCCTATGTCCTCTTTTCCTGACCCAAAACGGCAGAACCTAGGCCAACCATGTATGGCCACATTTGTGGGACGACGCAGTGTTAACCACAAGGAATCGTGGATTCCAGGCCCTTCCCCGTGAGTCACCGCCTTTTTGAAAAACATTCCATGGCTTTAGTCCGCAAGCGAACTATACCGCCGAGCGATCGCCGCTTTTTAGCGAAGTCAATGCCAACTTTAGCGGATGGAGGGTGTCGCGTGGTCAGCGCAACGGATCCCCACGGCCGTTAACCTCGGTTTTCTATAAATTACATTATTACATTATTTATTATACTGCAATTGGGTTTTAGCCCGGTGGCAGTAGTACACAATAGGACACAACAGACAAGTAACACACATTACACTAAGTGACAACACGTTCAAACAAAACACAATACACAAAACACAACAATAAGGACATCCTACCACAGTGAATACAAACCAGATACGATTAACAACTACAACAATTACAGAGAAATACAAACAACTGCAACAAATACAACAACAAGGACATCCTACCACAATGAATACAAATCAAATACGGAAATACCTGGAAATAGCTCCTCAGTTATCCTCACGAGGCTGAGTGGACCCCGTTTCAGACTCACTACTTCTCATAAAATCTGGTAGCGCCGGGAATCGGACCTGGACCTCTGGATCTGTAGCCAGGAACTCTGATCGCTAGACCACAGAGGCCGTTTGTTACCCTTATGGCTCTGTAGAAATTGTATAGACCCTGTAGAAATGGGCGCTCGCCGATACCGTCTCGGGGAAGACCTTACAGGTGAACTCCGTGCCGCAAGGCGCGAGGCGATGTCTACCTTCTGCACGAGCGAGTACACTTGCCTGTTGACACTAGTGTAGCCCTTTCACTGTCCGATATCCAGCAGCCCTCTGTTTCCCGAAGGTCTTGTTCTGGTTCGACCCCCCTCTAGTTTTATTTAGATTACTTATAATTGATATTAAAACTTCATTCAAGCTAATCATTCCAATCATATCCTTTAAAACAGTAACAGTTACTTGAGTATACAGGGTGTCTACAAAATATCTGACACATTTTGATCTTAATTCGGAAAATAACGAAGATAGAAATAAACTGGTTACATTGTTGGAGTGAGAAACCCAAAAAGTTTTGTGTCTATTGTTAATAAAGTTGTACGTATGCTCCATTTGTTGCAAGTAAAATATCAAGACGATATTCGATTTCTTGCCAGGTTCGGGCAAGCATACCGACATCCACAGTGGCTATTGCGTCTCTTACTCTGGTTTTCAATTGATCGATGTCTCTCACTTGCGTCTTATAAACAATGTCTTTGACATATCCCCAGAGGAAAATGCCCAGTGGGGTTATGTCAGGTGATCTTGGGGGCCAAGAAATTGGACCACCTCATCCAATCCATCTTCCTGGAAAATATTTGTCCAAAGCATCACGAACTATGGTGCTCCAATGAGGTGGCGCACCTTCTTGTTGGAAAATGATTTCAGGCTGAAGTGCTTCAATTTGCGGGAATACAAAATTCTGCAACATGTCACATGACTGATGTGACTGTCTTTTCCGCGAAAAAGAAAGGCCCAGTGACTCGATCATGCATAAGAGCACACCACACATTCACTTTTGGGGAGTCTCTTGCCATTTCACGGTATTCATGAGGGCTCTCTGATCCCCAAATGCGTACGTTATGGCGATTGACTGTTCCAGAAATGTGGAAGCAAACTTCATCAGAGAACAATGTGGTTGTAAGAAATCTTTCATCATCCTCTATTCGTCATAACATATCTGTTGCAAAATCCGTTGTCTTAGGCTTATCATGTGGTTCAATAGCTTGCACAAGTTGCATCTTATAAGAAGACAGCCGTAATTTCTTCCGCAAAACCTTGTGTACTGTTGAAACTGGCATATTCAATTCTCTTGCCGCTGTTCTCGAAGATTTCCTGTGACTGGTGCAAATGCTTCTCGGACACGCTCAGCATCATCATTGCTTGTGCTGGGACGTCCGGAAGTCTTCTTACTGAGGACACTTCCCGTTTCTAAAAATTTCTTTTTCCAGTCTATGATACTCTTTCTAGAAGGAGGATCTTTCCGGTAATGGGTTCTGAAGTTCCTCTGCGTTTGTGTCACCGATTTCGTTTCTCAAAACGGCACCACTGTTTGTGCTCTCTCTTGCGGACTCGCCATTTTCTCAACAGTGAACACTGCACCGACAGCTATGAACACGTTCGTGACATGTAAAGAGGAGACTAAACTTTTTGAGTTGATCTTTCCGTCATTGCTAAAGGTTTGTTTCTGTCTTCGTTATTTCCCGAATTATTAAAGATCAAAATGTGTCAGACCTTTTGTAGACAAAACCCTCTCCGCCCAGCTCGGAGGTCACCCATCTCGGCGGGAAACCGGGACATTTATCCACGGGTGCCCCACAGGGCGTTTTATTTTGGGGCAGAACATATTAACACAATTAAACCAAGATAGGGGACATGTAACATTGCACCAATTACTCCACAATCACCCTCACCTATCATCTGGGGCTGGAACAATAGGCCAGAAGTGGCCGCAGTACAAGGGACCTAGTCCCACCCCAGTAGCAATAAAAAAAAAATACTTTTTTAAATATTAGCTGTGGGAGACAATGGCTTATTCTTAATTTGTTTTAAGCTATATTTTATTTAAATCCTCTTATCTGTAACTGAATCCCCATTTTGACGTCTTTTATGTTGAACACACAACACTGAAATTATTGTATAATGTAATTTACAGTTCCCTTTACGTAGGGTACGAGAGCGATCTCGTATTATACGTGGCACTATATATTTTAATACTCTCTCGCTTCATGGAGTGGAATATTTCGTAATCTGTTNGGAACGCGATGTTTCCAGGCCCCCCCCCCGGAAAGCAGTCTGCATTCAGCCATTCATAACACTAAATCCCTTAGAATTATATCGACTTTATAATTGAAAAGGATTTTTTTTTTTGGTGGATGTCGAAAGAGATTTCTATAGAAGAGGATGGAATTCTAAGCGTATAATTCCAAAATTCTAGAATAAACACATGTCCTTATTGTCTCCATTGCATACAAAGTTACCAGAGATTCTTCCAAACTTTACATGTGCTAAAATTCCCACTCGTTTTTAACTAATCTCAAAATCGAGAATTTCTCTCTTACTTCGAGATCACCTGGTCCCCATATGCTTTGTTATTTTTACCACAAAATTATTAAGTGCAATTAGCATACCGTGATAGCTCGGTATAGCAGCGTGCTACGTGTTGGACGGACGAGGTTCGATTCCTGTCAGGGGCAAGGAATTATTTCATTTCTCCACGGAGTCCAGACCCACTCTGGAGCTCACCCAGCCTCCAAACCAGTGACTTGTTTAGGCATTCAGAAGTTAATAAGCGGTATGTACAGGCAACAGACAGCAATGCGATCACATAAACCTAATTTTTTTTAAGTAAGTGGAATAAGCTAAAAATTCTCAGTCGTAGTAGTTACTGATCCGAAAGAGATTCGAATCGGGTTCCTCCGGAGAGGGGTACCAATACACTAACCTGCTTGGTAGCGTTCGTAAGTCACTCTTGCGTTCAAAACGTGGCGTAATGATTTCTTTCTTTTATCCTTGTGTCATCTTCCACATTTGGTGTAAATTAGTTTAAAAAAGCTCAGCAGTTTGACTTAAAATGCAGCAGTCACAGGTTTGAAACTGTTCCCCCTTCATTTCATTATAGATTTTCCGATTTATCGCGACAAACTTTCATCAAAAAAGCAGCATTTCCTAACTCGCTCTCTGAACGACAAAAAAAAAAAAAAACGCAGCGCGAACTGGTATACGGGCGACGGGTACGTTTTATTGGAGAAGTGATAATTATCACAAGGCACCGCGGTGTTATCAGATGTGCTCTGCAAAGCTAATTTCCGCTGCATCGGTGATTAACACGTGGGTCGCGATCTGACAGCGTTCAACATTTAACTTCTCTATTTGTTTCAGTCCTACAAATCAGCTTTCTGTTATTCCTAATTTTCCTTCTTTTTTTGTCAAGGTAAAGGTAAGACGGATGATGAGTTGGGCAGGGCATATAGCACGAATGGGGTAGAAGACGAATGCTTATATGATAATGCTAGGAAAGCCGGAAGGAAAGAGACCACTAGGAAGACCAAGAGGTAGGTGGGTGAAGAATATTAATGGATCTTAGAGAGATAGGATGGGATGGGATGGGATGGACTGGATTGATCTGGCTGAGGATAGAGACCAGTGGAGGGCTCTTGTGAACACGATAATGAACCTTTGGGTTCCATATATTGCTGGGAAGTTCTTGAATAGCTGCACAACTGGCGGCTTTTCAAGTAGGGCTCAGCTCCAAGAAGTTAGTTTTTTTCTTATTGCTAGTGGGGTGGGACTAAGTCCCTTGTACTGCGGCCACTTCTGGCCTATTGTACCAGCCCCAGATGATAGGTGAGGGTGATTGTGGAGCAATTGGTGGAATGAAGATTGGCAGGGGAACCGAAGTGCTCGGAAAAATCCTGCCCCGGCGCCACTTTGTCCACCACAAATCCCACTTGACCAGACCCGGGATCGAACCTGGCCCCCCGCAGTGGGAATCCAGCGACTAACCGCTTGAGCTATGGCGCGGCCCCCAGAGAAATATCTTGCTCCTGCCGGGAATCGAACCACGGCCATGCAGCACCCAGCCAGTCGCTATGCCAGGCCATATACATTATACAGTAAGACCATGTACGAGTAGGTGTAACGAGTGTAAGCCTGTGATCCTATGCGATTTTGTGACACGTTTTTGGCGCACTACTGCAGTATGATAGACTGTAATTAGGGTCACTGTTGCTGTGCGGCTTGACCTGCGCACTAGCAAAACCACCTGATGACTGTAGAAGCAGCGTGACGTCATGGCGGTTTCTGGATTCGCTGACTTTTTTTTTTATTCTAATGACGGGGAAGCACGTGAGAGGAGATACAGCAGCTATGGCTAGGCAGTTAGCGCTCTTGTGAATGTTTTGCGACACTCTGGTACAGTCCGACACAAAAGTTGAAACTACAGCGTTCTATCCGAGTGGACGACATAATGCGTTATTATCAGTGCTTGATTGATTTTGTCTCTTCCACATAACGCACGAGCTATGTCGTTCTGAAAATTATCAGTAAAAGGAACATATCCCGCGATCTCTTTAACTGACCAACCGACCGACTGACTGACTCAGTAACTCCTAGGAGCTGACTCCTTCAGAATCGCTCAGCTACTCAAGAATTTCCCAACATTTTATGGAACATTGCCGTGTTCACAAGAATCAACCACTGGTGCCAGATCGGTCCAGTCCATACCACCCCATCCTGTCTCTTTAAGATCAATTTTAACATTGTCCACCCACCTACGTCTTGGTCTTCCTATTGGACTCTCTCTTTCTGGCTTTCCCACCAACATCCTGTATGCATTCCTCTTCTCCCCCATTCGTGCTAGATGCCCTGCCCACCTCATCATCCTTGCCATTATCATTCTAATTATACTTGACGAAGAGTACAAGTAAATCCCCAGGGGAGTTCCGGATATCTACTGACTTTCAGCTGTAATCGGCCAAGTGCCGGAACAAGGAGGAAGTAAGCCAACTCAGATTTCGAGGATGTGATAATGTGCTGCGTGAACAGGGCTGTTGCACACTTCAGGCAGCGGTGGTATGTGAGTATGGAGCCATGGTGAAATGATTAGCTGGGGGGGGGGGGTCGAAGAAACTCGGGGAGAAACCTGTTCTGCTGTCACTACGTCCACCGCGAATTTCACATGAAGTCACGCTGGATTGTACCCAAGGTTTTGCTGTGAAAGGCGAGCGCGTTGCGCGGGTTTCTAATGCCCTCTCTCCGCTATTATATTGGACACTGTCCACTGTGCAAGGCATTTGGTACATTTGAGGTTTCGGCGGCTGCAGCTGCCTCTGTCTTCAGGTATCTTATTTATTTATGATATATTTTACCATTTAAAGCCCGGTGGTTACCATATGTATCACCTGCTTTAATATACTACAATTCTAGATTCTGCGCACACAGTGTATTTGTGTGTTCCGTATGGTTCTCACAATAAACAGCGACTGTTTCCCTAAACAGCATTAACTGGTTGGGCTTTGTAGCGGAGACGTAATGTGTTTCCTGTGAGGTACTGACTGAATTGCTATATATTCTGCCCACACAGTGTATCTGTGTGTTCCGTATGGTTCTCACAATAAACAGCGACTGTTTCCCTAAACAGCATTAACCGGTTGGGCTTTCTAGCGGAGACGTAATGAATTTCCTGTGAGGTACGGACTGAGTTGCTTTGTATTATTTAAAAGGCAATGACTCTTGCTGTGTCTAAGTATAACGTCCAAAGTAATTAGTTAATTCGAAAGAAATGTGGAATGAAGCGAGCGTGGTTAAATACAGCCCCGGAATTTTCCTGGAGGTACTGAGTACAATTACGAAAGATCTCAGTCAGTATTGTCGAATAGTCCGTTGCCTACACATGAGGCGCGAATGCCACTAACTCGGCCTTGGCTTTCGCTGATTGGCTGTCATTATAGAATCCTGTTATGATTGTAGTTAGGTTAGTGTAACCAGAGTATTGGGTGATATTATCGCATTTCACTATCGAGACGAACTTAACGATATGTCGAAATAAAAGTCAATTGTAGGTTCTTGAAACAGTACCACGACGTAATTCGGAGGTCATGTTTTGTTCCACTACAGCCATAACAACAAACGTTCAGCTGTCGTCAAGGTCTTTTGATACATTTCGCATTCGTGTTACACTCTCTGCTGGATTGCGTTTCGTCTTCTTTTCGTGCCGTCACTATACACTTCGTTCTCACAATCTGTGTCTTAATAGGAAATAAATTGCATTTGTAGGTCTAATTAATAGATGATTTGAGTACTTCATTTGCATTTATATATCAGACTTACTATCCTTGCAGTACTCGAGGCCAGGAAGAAAAATGCATTCCAGCCGCTTGGACACTCAGAATACCCCGAGTTCAAATCCAGTTACTCTCTATATTAACCCTTCTACTGCCGTATTTTTAGCCTGTTTTTTCCTTAACAAATAATATATACTTATATCGCCACGCTATTTGTGTGTCTCCCCATTTACAATTTTAAACCAGTTGAGAGATTTTCACGAAGTCAATATAGAAGTTATGCAGTTCCAGTGTCGTGCTTTTTAATTTCCTGCAGTCATCAGTGACAACATGGCGGCACTGCTGACTTGTGAGATACGAGCACTAGCAGCCCCACTGACTTTAAAGATCATGAAATGATATAATAAATAAGTTTTATTTTAGAATGTAAAATAGGAATATGGCGACCGCGCGAAACTTTAACTATCGGTTTGATAAATAAGCCTAATGAACCGCAGGAATTTTGATCCTGGTACAGTGAGAGCATGTAAAAGCGCTTAACACGCTGTATACGAAATTTTATTTGTGAAGTTAACAGTTAACAAAAATGGCGACTATCTGAATCTTTGAGGTTAACAAAAAAAAAACCTCCGTGATTTTAGTCCGCATGCGAACTATACCGACCGAGCGACCGCCGCATGTCGGCGAAGTTTAGTGCCAACTTTTGCGGATAGAGGGTGTCGCGTGGTCAGCGCAACGAATCCACACGGCCGTTAATTTTGGTTTTCTAGACCGGAGCCGCTACTTCCTTGAAATAGCTCCTCAATTATCATCACGAGACTGAGTGGACCCCGTTCCAGACCCACTACTTCTCAGAAAAAAATCTGGTAGTGCCGGGAATCGATCCCGGACCTCTGGATCTGTAGCCAGGAACGCTGACCACAAGACCACAGAGGCCGTAACTCTTTGAGGTTATGTCGGACTAATTTGACGTATACAAAATCTGTC
>NW_019724601.1:3170763-3201774 GCF_002891405.2 Cryptotermes secundus | reverse complement strand
AAAGAATACGGCATACGTTAAAAAACTTGCTAATATCAAACTCTACCAAAGCAAGCATAATAAATGTAAACAAGATTAAATGACAAGATTTTTATTTCGAAATGAAATACGCCTTGGGCTCTTTTCACTTGTAAAAGCAGCGCTGGAAATTTCAAAATACTCGACACAACGAGAGTACCTCAACAAAGAAATTAATGGACTTCGATGATTAAGTTGGATTTGCGGTTTCCGTGGCCATAACTCCGTGTAATTCGGAGAGAGCTCGACGCTCAGGAGTAACATTTGACCTCCATCTTCAGGATCGAAGATTAAACCGAGCAAGAAACCAGTAGAAGCCGGATCCTGAAGGTGGAGATGATATGTCCCACCGAAACCTTTGGGTCTGTGACCTATACGGCGTTAAAACCCACAAGACCCTCTTCTTGATGGTTGAATTGATGACATTTTGGTATAATTTATGATAGAATGTTCGTAAGTACAAGGGTATGGGGTATCTTCTGGTGACATAGCATTCCTTAATGTCCGTTTATTGGTTTAAAGGTGCCAGAGAGGAGGAAACAAAAACGACACGTCCAAATTGTAAGGGTATGCATCGTTGAAAGATAAAAAAAAGGGCAAAAATTGGTGTATGACGTAAATAGAAAATGATATACATAGCCCGTAGGACCCCTTCGACGGGGGATCAGCCCGTAGAAAGGCCTCTTTCTACTCACAGAACACAAACAGTATAATCGCATACAATACAGACACCCATGCCTTGGGTGGGATTCGTACCCACGATCCCAGAGTTCGAGCGAGAGAAGACAGTTCATGCCTTAGGCGGCGCGACCACTGTGACCGGCAAAGGAATTAAAAGGGATTTTTTTTCTCAATATGATGACCATGTAAGGAATACAATGACATAATTAGTGTCGTGACATTGGATTTGTATCTGTAATGAAAACACGTGTAGTCTATCCGAGCAGCCGGTCCTACTTTTATTTGAATATTTTCAACATAACTGCGTAATAGCGCAACACGTGACGTGGACAGGCATTTTGCAATAGTTGATGCTGCTGGAGGGGATTTCCCGCTTTGCTACATCAATCGGCAACCTCGGCGCATTCTGTACCACAACTTGTTCCTCGGTCATCAACAACGCGTTTCTTCCTTTACAGACACACAGGAAAGAGAGGGAGAGAAAAAATTAAGAATTCATAAAATAAGGGCATAAATTGTAAAACAGAGTCAACGATATATTTGTAAGATTTGAGGTTTGCACTGTGATGACTATGAAGAAAGCAGGCTTCTGGGATGTGGCACCGTGTAGATATTGTGGTAACCGACGTTTCGGAGGAACGTATCGCCTCCATCTTCAGGGTAGAAGAAAAGAAAAAGAAGAAATCCGCGAGCGAACCAGCGTGAGCAGGTGCACAGATATCAAATGGATAATGGTGTGGTCAGGATTTTCCAGACAATAAGATTGCTCTTAACTCGTGTTCAAATATCACCTTGGACATTGACTGTCTTGACACTAATTTTACGTGGTGTTTTTGTAGCCAAATGCGGGTTTGATACTTCGATTACACCAAGATATCTTTTTTCGAAAGGACGCATGGTGGCGTAATTGGTTGAGGCACTATGCTACAAACCGGAAGGCCGCGGGTTCAATTCCCAATGAAGCCACTGGATTTTTTTTCGATTGACGAATCCTGGCAGCCGCACTATGGCCCTGGGGTCGACTCAGCCTCTAACAGAAATGAGTACCAGGAATCTTCCTACTGGTAAAAGGCTGCCGACGCGTAAGGCTGACAAACTCACCGCCATCTGTAAGCGGATTGTCTAGACAATGTGGGAGCCCCGATGTCTCACAACCCTATGGACTTCCACGGCCTGTTACAGGGATATGTTTACTTTTTTGATAGAAATTAGGGGAAAAAAATGTTAATAACAAGTGTGTAGAGCATTTTCCTCTTAATTGTTAATTATTTGAGGCAGAGCCCTTCTTGAGAACATAATAGTCGGTTGTATAGTTAGGTAACTTTCAGCCTTTTGTGGAACTTGAACGTTCATGACTGTTCACAAGAGCCCCCACTGGATCCTGTGTAGAATCCAGTGAATTCAATTTTCAGCTTTCAGTCAGTTCTGATATGCTCTTTCCAAACGAGGACACAATTTTCTTTTTATCGAGCCACAGTTTTGTGTATTTTGAGCTGAAACATCGCATTTTATTTGTCATTTCTGTGTTCTTTGTTAGTGCTTCTATAATTTTTTTTCTCATCCGTAATGTGAGGATATTGTGTTTTTTATTTTGCGAGTATAAGTTTCTCATATAAATAAAGCCATTATTTCAAACTGCGTAATTAATGTAATGTACGTTAATATGTTTCGCACATACAGAAAAAGAAAATTCGTATTACAACATTTTGACTTACCATTTTTGTGATTACTCGGTATCTTCAGAACAGTGAATTTTCATACATGTTACAGACGAATGGTGAAAAATTGTTGTGCCGTGTAAGCCCGTATGGGAACTGTGTTAACGTTACCGTGTTTTGTTTCATGCGCTCATGTTTTCTGTCGTTACACATCCCCAAAATGCATCCACTTGCCGTTCAATGAGCAATGTCTACGGTAACATGCGTTTAATTACATAGGCGGATCTGTGTTCAGTAGGAACATTACAAGTCGGAGCGGCCGTGCGTTACCTAGGTGACCACAGCCAGCGGGTTGTTGCACAAGGGACTCGGGTTAGGTTCTATAGGGTGTATAAAATTAAAGTATTCATGTTCGAAGATTAAGCCAGTAAGCAAGTAGAGCATTTCTGCTTTGGGTGATTGGCTTACTCGTCGTCCCTGATCATGGTGACAGCACATTCCAAAATGCTACCGGAATACACGGCGTCATGCCCCAAACAATAGGAAAATACACTTCATAGTCACTGGAATGGGAACATAAAATCCGACACTGTAATCTTATACTGGGTTCAAAACTCGGTTAGGTTGTGTCGACTGTGTGTATGTAACAGGCTGATATTTTTGGTATGTTCTCTCACTCCATCAAGGTCAATACCTGGATAATGTTGTAGCGTGTATAGCCGTTGCTATGCAGCGATCGCGAGAAAGTCGTTTATACCAGACCAGTTTCTGGGCAACGGCTCAGTGAACGCTCTCCCGTGGTAACGAAAAACGGTTAGCATACGAGAATTAAGGGTGTTGCCTATGCGGTCCGTGACGAGGAGTTATGAAGAAGAGATTTGGGGCAACCAAGTTAGTCGATAGTTGGCAGTCAGTTCTGTATGGGATATGAGCACGAAAGTAGAGAATATCCATTTTTTACGTCTAGTCAAAACACCGCAGAGCAATAACTGCTGTTAGAAGCCGTTACCAGGAAACGTCTTGCGAAGACACTGCAGCTCGAAAAGGCTTAGTGTTTGCAACAGTGATTTGTAAAGTGTGGAAATAGCGATAGTATTATAGTTATTTGTAGTTACGGCATGTAAGTGGTCAGTAAATCCAATTACCAATCCAAACTCCGTCTATAGTCACACGCCTACATGTAGCAATATATTATTCCTTCGAGGAACGATGACAGTATAAAAGACTTTGTATATTTTGTTGGATTTGTGATTGTAACAGAAGTGACTATGAATAGTACTATCTTCGGGATATCACACTGTGTACTCCAGCAGAATTTCACCGATGTTCCTCCGAAACGTCGCTTAACTTCTACCGGACTACACACCGTCAGATCCCAAAATATAATACTTTTAATGCCTGAAGAGAGAGAAACAGTGGAGAGGTAGTGAGACACAAGTCCAGTTTTGAAGGTTCCCAGGCAGTGCCCACTAGTCCTTCTGGTAGAGGTAATGCTTATGATCGGAATTAATTTTATATGACGTTGGAAGGGCTTCATTATAATGAAAATTGATCTAACATTGGGAGGGCTGCATTAGAGCGAAATCTTGATGAGAAGACTGCATGTGAAGTATACAGTGCAACACGGAATTTTGGTACCAACTCAGCATTTGCTCTAGGACATAGGTTTATTGTAAATTGGTGGTATATGTTAAATTACACTATATCGTAACATATTTAAACTATTAAAACAATACACAAGGACTGATAGGTCGGTCAGTTAAATAGCTGTTGGTCTTTGCCAGCACAGTCAGTCCTGGCTCCAGTCCCCTCGAGCTCCATGACCCAGATTTTTATTTTCTCCTAGACATGTGTTTCGAAATGGGGCCTTCTCTTCGACGAGCGAGGGGTCGGTCTTTCTATGTAGGCGCTGTATTTGTTGCACCGTAGCTTCAGCAGGGCTTATTCTAAATAACATTGCGACCCATTGCAAGACAGCGGGTAGCTAAACACGTTCCCGAGTGTTACGCTGTCAACGAGAATAGACGTCCGTTGCTGAGCAACGGGTTTGGTTAACACGGTATTACAGGCGTATCCAGCACAACGCAGAGAGGGACAGCAGAATGGAAACCTCGGGGGCGGTGATCTCTGTTCGGTCCGCATGAAGTTAGCTCAGTCCGAAATTCAGAGATCCAGATAGTGTTCAAGAGACTAGAGACCAGACCGAGAACCAGAAGAAATACAACGGGGAGATTCGTTATCAAGAAGGAGTTCAATGTGTGAACTGTTATAATCAGCTGCAATTGTAACAGAGACCTCCAATAAATCCAACCGTCAAATCTAGAACCCACAATTATTAGTCACGCAACCCCTTATACGTGACAGTATATAAGAATTCAGTCCATACCTCACAGGAAACACATTACATCTCCGCTACAAAGCCCAACCGGTTAACGCTGTTTAGGGAAACAGTGAGAACCATACGGAACACACACACTGTGTGGACAGAATATATAGCAACTCAGTTCGTACCTCACAGGAAATTCATTACGTCTCGCAACAAAGCCCATCCGGTTAATGCTGTTTAGGGAAACAGTCGCTGTTTACTGTGAGAACCATACGGAACACACAGATACACTGTGTGGGCAGAATATATAGCAATTCAGTACGTCCCTCGCAGGAAACACATTACGTCTCCACTACAAAGTCCAACCAGTTAATGCTGTTTAGGGAAACAGTCGCTGTTTATTGTGAGAACCATATGGCTCACATAAATACATTGTGTGGGCAGAATGCAGAATTTCAATATGTTAAAGCAGGTATTACATATAGTAACTACTGGGCTTTTAAGGTTCAAAATGTTATCCATATCCTTTTAGATTCCTACGCAACCATAAATCATGATTACCTTACACATCATTCTGTACTGTAGGTTGGCCCGGCAGCGCATCCGAAAGTTGAACGCTGAGGAAACTTTTGTGTAGGAGAAGAAAACGGTAAGAAAGGAAGTTACGAAATTGGATTGAAGAGATAATAAGATAGCGCAGAGGAGGAGGGGGAAGCGAAAATAGATGACATCTTGTGATTTTATTTTGGTTTCTTGATTTGAAAGTCCTAAATGGAATCATGAAGAAATATTGTGTGCGTATGAGGGGTCTCAATGTAAGATGAGGAGACGTGTACTTTTATGGAATTCTATGAATATTTAAGTAACGGAACGTAAAAAGAGATTTACTCGACTGACTGACTGACTGACTGACATGTTGGCTTGGTTTGACGAGAAAATTCAGAGAGGGATTGTAACTGTCGTGGGTGGCTTTCTGCACGCGTGTTCGAATTGCGGGCCTCTCGCGTCTTCGTGCACTGGCGGCAACGCACCTGAGCTCGGCCGGGACACAGACTATCTTTACTTGAGATTTCGTGGTCTTCCCCAGTCCCTCGGACCGATTTATTATCTTGAACTAGGCCAAAACCGCTTCTTGTCACATCCCTTCTGCCTGTATGGTCTAGTGGTCAGAATTACTGGCTACAGATTCATAGGTCCCGGGTTCGATTCCCGGCACTACCAGATTTTCTGAGTAGTAGTGGGTCTGGAATGGGGTCCACTCAGCCTCGTGAGGATAATTGAGGAGCTATTTCAAGGAAATTCCTGTTGTGGTCTAGAAAACCGAGATTAACGGCCTTGGGAATCCGTTGCGCTGACCACGCGACAGCCTCTATCCGCAAAAGCTGACACTAGTTAGTCAGTTATTTAGACAGGGTGGGTTTCCCCATGCACCGCGACCAGTTTGATCTATTGTGCTTCCCTCTATGGCATTCTACTAGTCTCTATACCCTACCGATAAATGGTGCGTACCATCAGTCCCGCCGAGCAAGCGAGTTCGGCCACTTGCTTAGCGGTGTCTATAATGCTTCCCCCCTCTATCAGAGGCCTTAGAGACTATTGTTGGGCGGGAAACGTCCTGGAATTTGGCTCAGTGATCCCCTTTGGGGATATGAGGTTCTTTTACGTGCCGAACTTCGCCGACAAGCGGCGGTCGGTTCGCATGCGGACTAAAGACCACAAAGTTTGTTTTGTCTGCCGTTCCGTGCCCCATAGCGTCCAGACAGGTTCTGGGGCCCAACCAGCCTCCTATCCGATGGACACCAGACGCTCTTCCTCTGGGGTAAAGTGACCGGAGCGTGAAGCTGACCACTCACTTCCGTCTAGCTCCTAGGTCGAGAATGATGGAGCTATATGTCCTGACCCGGTTACGTCTTCATGCCTTGTTGCTTAATTAATTGAACGCAGGGTCAGCGTTACCTTACCCTTTACCCTAAACAGTCTGTTAATGAAAGCTTCGTTAGCTGTTTGCTAAAACAGTCGATCTAATGATTTTGACAGGAACTGGACGGTTGAGGAATTGTTTGATTCCAGGGATGGACAGGAGTTGTTTCTCTTTTCCATGCGGGTCAAACTGGTTGTGATTCTTCTCCCGTTTCAGTGGCTGCAGGTGGTAAAGCGGCCGAAGCCTGGAACTGTCCACTCATATGCATCTGATGCCGAGGCTGACTAAATCTGTGTAGTACATGTTGTATTAAGCGGATCAGAGTGGCCGCACTGTCTGAAGCATGAACTGTCTTCGCTCGCTCGAAATCTGGGATCGTGGGTTCGAATCTCACTCGATGCATGGATGTTTGTATGCGTTTATTCTGTGTAGGTAGGTGCCTTGCGATCCATCGATCAAGGAATCGTACGGACTTTCTATACTTACTTAGAAGTTAACCGACGTTGCGGAGGAACATTGGTGAAATTGTGCAGGAGTACACAGTTTGATATTCCAAAGATAGTACGGTTCATAGTCACTTCTGTTACTTATTCATGGAGCTGAGCACTTTTTGAGGAGCCGCCAATTCTGCAGCTACTCAAGAACTTCCCAGCATTTTATGGAACCCGAAGGTTCATTGTCGTGTTCACAACAGCCCTCCACTGATCCCTATCCTGAGCCAGATCAATCCAATCCATACCATCCCATCCTATCTCTCTCAAGATTCATTTTAATATTGTTCTCCCACCTACATTTTGGTCTTCCCAGTGGTCTCTTTCATTCTGGCTTTCCCACCAATGTCCTATGTGCATTCCTCTTCTTCCCATTCATGCTACATGCCCTGCCTACCTCATCTTCCTTGACGTGATCATTCTAATTATACTTTGAGAAGAGTACAAATTATGAAGCTCCTCAGTATGCAGTTTTCTCCAACCTCCCGTCGCTATATCCCTCTTGGGTCCAAATATTCTCCTCAAACACCCTCAGTCTGTGTTCCTCCCTTAATATCAGAGACCAAGTTTCACACCCATACAGTAACGGACTGTCTAAAAGTTTAAGAAACTGAAGTGCTCTCTAGAGAGGAACTGGAATATGAGTGAATGAACGACTGAATGATGTTGGCATAGTAAGGCAAATGTTAAGTTGTGATTAACTGGGTAATTCATTTTGCAGCACGCCATGAAGACGCACGGGAGAATGAAGTTGTACACAGTTCACTTGTTCATCCTCTTAGAAGAGAGCAGTTCTGTGTGACGGCGAGTGTTTAGACTTGTATACTCCCGGAACCTGTTTCAAACCTTGGCCAGGTTACCGGATCTGATGAGACTTTCGATGTATACCTTGGTCTCTGCCCTCACACACGGGGGCCATGTCTTAAAGTAGGCCATGGCTGCCTTCTTCCGTGCAGTCTCATCATCGCTGATAATTTATATTATTTTATATGATAATCGTGGCCAAACCGTGGCTGACGAACCTTATGCGGCTCTTGTGAGACAGTGTGACTCGCGGAAGATATAGTAGTCTATTTGTTTTTTGGAGATGCATTAGATATAAGCAAGAAGTTCTAGGAAGAACTAAAATTGCCAAGTTTAGTTTGATAAGACACGGGCCGCATAAGGAAGTGGCTGGTCAGACAACTTCAGGTAGTGTTTTCTGTGCGCTCCGCCTAGAAGTTATATACACAGGACAGCTTCCGACACAGGCACAGACAGCGAAGTGATCTCATAAGCCTCCTTTTATAGGTTGCTTAGAAAACATGTATCTGAACATCAGTGCCATCCACACCGCGTCCGTTGCCGGCTTCTGAACTTCTGAAAGTTAATAAGTTAATGTTCGATATGTTTGGTCATCCGTGGTATATGAAACGGCATCGTCAAATGGCCTGATAATCATCTTCAGTCCTTGCCAGCTGAATTTTTATCATATTCTTCGGACGTAATAAGAAGCTGTTTAATGTATGTAGTTGAAATAGCATTGATAAATGACCAATAGTTATCATACTGCAGGAATGCATTCCATGGCAATGAGGGAACGTTTTCTTAAGGCTCAATTCGTGAAGGAAAGAAATGTCTGCTCCTGGTACCTCGGGTCATCGAACCCCAAACTGTGAAAGTGAAAGTAACTTGTTTCGTTGAATAGTCAAAGTCAAGATACAGAGGCAAGGAGATTATTAGGAAGACGTAGGAACAGCTTGACTTAAAGTGGCCGAAACTATTTCCCCGTTCGACGACCCAGATACACAATTGCGCCGGTCACAATGGCCGCGCAGTCTAAGGCATGAACCGTCTTCGCCCACTGGAACGCTGGGGTCGTGGGTTCGAATCAAACTCAAGGCATGGATGTCTGTGTGCGTATATTCTGTGTTTAGGTAGCGGCTTTGCGTCGAGCTGATCCCCCGTCCAAGGAGCCCTACCGATTGTGCATACTTACCTACTTACTTACTCATGCAACTGAGCCCTTCTTGACGAGCCGCAAATTCTGCAGCTACTCAAGAATTTCCCAGCATTTTATGAAACCCGAAGGTTCATTACCGTGTTCACAAGAGCCCTCCTCTGGTCCCTGTCCTGAGCCAGATCAATCCAATCACCGATTGTGCATAGGATTAAGAAAATGAAAAAGCGGCCAAGGTCCAGCAGAGGAATGTAGAGTCAGATAGATAGACAGACAGACAGACAACGCATTACCTACCGAGGCGTGGTGTTCGTCTGCTTAAAATTCAGCTTTGAGAATATTAATATCTTGTTGAGATAGAAGAGTGGGTATAGCGACAGCCTGGAGACCGAGGTTCGATTCCTAGCAGAGACAAGATATTTATCTCTAGTCTATAGCGTCCAGACGGATTGTGTGGTAAAGCGGCCTAGGCGTGAAGTTGACCAGTCATCTTCAACTACAGCCGAGATTAAGAATGGTGGAGCTATACCTCCACTCCCCGACATGTGTTCGTGGCTTGATGGTTAATTAATTCAGGGGCAGAGTTGCCTTATATCTACCTTATTACGTCGTTCCATACTACATTTTAAAACTGCGCATTAAGAAGACATCACTTTTACAATGACCTTATTTTCACGGCCAGTTTGATCGTATTTTACACACACAGGATATATCGTAAAACCAGATAATCAAGTAGAAGAGTATTGGTAGTAAACTGACTGCAGACGTCATTGTTTATTTCTACTCCTGAGGTACGTCTTATTTTAAATCGAAAGAAACTCTGAAAACGTTGGCGAAATTTGCTTTCGTTTCTTAGTGGTCTAATGGTCAGCGTACCTGGCTACAGATCCAGAGGCTCGGGTTCGATTCCCGGCGCTGTCAGATTTTTTCTGAGAAGCATATGGTCTGGAACGGGGTCCACTCAGCGTCATGGGGATAATTGAGGAGCTATTTCAAGAAAATAGCGGCTCCGGTCTAGAAAACCGAAATTAACGGCCGTGGGGATGCGTTGCGCTGAGCACGCGACTCCCTCTATCCGCAGAAGTTGGCACTAACTTCGCCGACAAGCGGCGGCCGCTCGGTCGGTATAGTTCGCTTGCAGACTAAAATCATGGAGTTTGTTTGTTCTTAAGAACGCTTTTTATCCACGCTACTGTTACGCTTCTCCATGCACTGTAAGAATAATGGTTAGTTCATGAAGTACTATACATATCTCTTGCAGATAATAATATTGTGACACGACGCGTGAAAGCCAGAATAGCGGAGCCCAGAGTAGACGTTCATTGCTAGGCAACAACTCGGTAAACAGGTTCCCGCGGCAAGTAATACGTAAGCAACAATCGAAGTATTGTTGAGCCGTAACGATGGAAACGGTTGTTTTATTTTGGTTCGCAGGCCAGTTGGCAAATAATTGAAGGAGTCTCTTGTCTCGAAGATGATTGACAAGAGATTGCAGCTGTGAAAAGAGGGCTTCATGTGTGATGTAGTTAAAGTGAGACTGTTATGAATCCGTTGCCAGAATACGCCTAGTGTCCTAATAATTTGTAGTGTGTAAACGGGCAATAGTGTTATAATCAGTTGTAGTTACGAATTGAGTGTATAAGTGCAGTGAATCCAATCATCGAATCCAAATCCTGTCTAGTCAGTAATACACGTGACGTATTAAAAATGATCTGACAGAAATATGATGTGAAGAACTGGACTGAATTCAATTGACTAGGGTTCGAGAAGGGTACTATCTCCTGGGCTGTGACGCCATGTAATCCGGTAGGACGCCGACGTTTCGGGGCAACATAATTCATCTGTCCTCAGTACCGAAGAGTAAGTCGAGATGGTAACTAGCAAGAAGTAGGCGGCAAACAGAGCCAGCTTCTTGCTAAAGCTTGTACCGGACTGTACGGGGTCTCATCCCACAAGATGGCACTCTTCATAGTCACCGCTGTAAGAATCCAAAATTCAACTTTGAATATTGTCACGTGTAGGGGTGACTTATAAGACGGCTTCTTGGATCGGATGATTGGATTTATTAACACCTTATACACACAGCTCGGGACTACAGACAGAGCGCTGGCTGTTCTACACACTTTCGAGTTCACCGTTACACACACACCAGGGTTCTCAGTCTTCACTAGTCGTATCCTGGCAACGGATTTATAACAGTCTCACTGTAATATCAAGTCACACATGACGTCTTCTTTGCACAATCTAATTCCTTTCTTGCAATTTTTTCTCAATTGCCTTCGATTGCCATCTCCAGAAGTGGACCCAGTTCTCGACACAACTCTCAACTTCACTGCTGCTTCTACTACTGAATACTTCTTTATAACCACTTTGCACGGACCACACAGAAAACAGCCTCTGTTAAGGAGGCGTGTTTACTTATCCGTTGCATGGCAATGGACGTTCTATTGTTGCGCGCTTTGACTTCCAGCGAGAATGTGTTTACCTAGTCGTTGCCTAGCAATGGATCTATACTCCAAAATATGTTTTTATTTATTTATATGAACGAGGCTGTCAGTAACTCAGACTGTAAAGCGTCGAATGATCAGATGATGATGATGATGAATCTGAGATTTCCTAATTGTAGGTAAGTGTCCAGACATTATCCTAGAGGGACTGAGGAAGACCATGCAGTAGCTCATTCATTTCCGGAATAGCAGACAGAAGCACTACCGCTGAAGCTAATTCATTCGGGTTCGGATAGGTTATAATGACGGGTTTTTATGTAGATGGTAAGGAACTTTGTGTTACATAAAAAGCAGGGATTTCTTTTTTGACGCTTAGACACTGTCAGCTTCAAGAAAGACCCTGAGACTTCTTCCTCTTGCCGATGGCACCGTCAAATGATTTCCAATATCGCGACGTGTGGGGCGAAGTTGCACAAGCCGGAATGACAAGCCAAGGTTTTCCGTGCTCTGGACAGGGCCTTGCAGCAGGGCAGCAGGAAATCCTGTCAGCAAGAAACATGGACTCGCCTTGCCGACTTTTCCGAGCTGTAAACCTAGATCCCTTCTCATGCTGCCAACTTGACAGTTCTAACACACTGACTGAGAAACAGATAAAGTAGACTGCGCCTGCGACAGATAGTGACGTAGATTGTTACGTCATTATTTGAAAGCCACTAGGTTCTGTTTTCAGCACACGATGCTGGAGATTTCGTTGAACAGAGATTTTTTATATTTTGCCTGTGGTTCTGTATGGGTGTGAAACTTGGTCTCATACATTAAGAAAGGAACATAGACTGAGAATCTTTCATAATGGTTGCAATTCGAAAGCACTAGTAAGTATTGTATCACCTGATGATGACCAGTTAGATGGTCGAAACATGTAGTGATTATTAATAAACAGTTGAATGGGTATACATTCTTAGAGCTATGTAGAGGGTACACGGCAATTAGATTAGATAGACTGAGGGTGTGTGAGAACGGGGTGCTGAGGAGAATATTTGGATCGAAGAGAGATGAAGTGACAGGAGGTTGGAGAAAACTGCACAATAAGGAGCTTCATAACCTATACTCTTCTCCAAGTAAAATTAGAATGAACAAGTCAAAGGGGATGGGATGGGTAGGGCATGTAGCACGAATGGGAGAGAAGAGAAATGCATATAGTATATTGGTAGGAAAGCCAGAAGGAAAGAGACCACTAGGAAGACCAAGACATAAGTGGGTGGGCAATATTAACATGGATTTTAGAGAGATAGGATGGGATGGATTGGATCGATTTGTCTCAGGATAGGAGCCAGTGGAGGGCTCTTGTGAACACGGTAATGAACCTCGGGTTCCATGAAATGCTGGGGAGATCTTGAGTGGCTGCAAAATGGACGGCTTCTCAAGGATGGCTCAAATCCGTGAGTGAGTGAGGATTTTTATTCCGTAATGTTGCGTGCCCTGAAGAATGTTTAGAGAAACAATAACTGTATCAAACGATCAGAGAAGCTTACGCTTGTCAGTTCGGTGACCACAAGCCAACGAACCAAATTAGTCAAGTAGATAACCAATGGAACTATTTAGAATTGCTGTTTTCTGGACTTCTATAGAGAATTTTGAAGCTCTGCTTGATACCTGCCTCACGCTGTTTCCTTTCTGGGCATATTTGTCCACCCTGAAGATGGAGAGGACAGGTTCCTCCGAAACAACGGAGTACACGGCATTATATCTCATAATATAAGAACTCATAGTCGTCACTATGAGAAGCTCAGAGCCTACAAATTCATGGAGTGATGCTTAATTAAGTGCAGGGACAACTTTGCCTTTATCTTCACCTCTCACGTTAAATCAAACTTTTCTCAGAGCGAAAGGCAGTGTATCTCTCGCCAAACTGTTTTCCTCGCAGGAAACAATAACGTACTGAACAGGCGTGTCCGTTAACCGTGGTGCAAAAGAGAAATAATGAAGCCACGGTGACATACCAGGTGGGCAGCCATTTGTGTTGAGATCCTGGTTCCATCGCGCATTGTGAATTCCGAACGCTGGATGTAACGGGACCCGTGGATTGAAGCCACTGCCGTTCTGCTCGATGGTCCGGGCCTTATGACAAGCTTCATTGGGCAAGCAGAGCTCAGGGTGTGGGGCAGCTGTTTCAGATGATGCTGTATTGTAACGATACAAGAACTGTTCCAACTTACTGAACATTTTGGCTCAAGCGGTAAAGTTTTTGACTTGTATTTGGGTTGTGTGTGGTTCGAATTTCGGTTGGTACAACTGCTAAAATGAATGAAGTTTCTTTATAGGTTTTCTCAGTATTTCGAGGCATAATCCGGACCTAATTCGCCGTTTGGTTGATTCTTGTTTTGTTTAGTCTTAGCCCTTCAAGATATCTAGTGCCGAAGACAATAGTGGAGATGTACATTCACTTCCCCTTACGTCTTAATGGCCTGGTACTTAATTAAGCACAGGATCAACTTTACCTCTTTTCTTACCTTGAAGATGGAGGCGGTGTATTCTCTAGAGTCGTTGGTTGGCTTTCATCCTACCAAACGGCGTTATATCCCAGAATATGGAAATTATTTATTTTTAATATTATTATTATTACATTTTAAATGCCGGGGCACGCGGTAACGTGGTTAAGGCGCTGTGCTACAAGTTGGAATGTCGCGGGTTCGAGTCCAGATGAGGTCGTATTTTTCAGTTGACCTAACCCTTCCAGCAGCACTATGGCCCTGGGGTCGACTTAGCCTCCAACAGAAATGAGTACCGGGAATCTTCCTGGGGTTAAAGGCGGCCGGTGCGTAAGGCTGACAATCCCGCCTCTACTTGTGAGCCGATTGTCTAGAGAAAATTTAGGAACTTCGATGTCTCACAACCCTATGGGCCTCCACGGCCTGTTACAGGGCTAGATTTTCCTTTTTTTAAATTCCCATAGTGGGGGTGGAGTCCAGTGGGGTCCACTCGGCACGGCGGCCACTGATTGGCTTATTGTAACCTGTCCCGGGTGATTATGATGATGGAGAATTTGGTGGAATGAAGATTGACAAGGCAAACTGAAGTACTCAAAGAAATCCTGCCCCAGCGCCACTTTGTCCACCACAAATCCCATTTGACCAGACCCGGGATCGAACCCGGGTCGCCGCTGTGGGAAGTCAGCGACTAACCGCTTGAGCTATGGCTCGGCCGTATAGCTTTACCTTACTTTTACCTTTAAATGCTAGTGTTGTAAATGCCCAATACTAAAAATCTATAAAAATAATTTTATTCTCACATTAAAAACCAATTCGGGAAGTGGATCGAACTCTCAGTAAGAACTTTTTTAATAATATAACATTTGATTAACAAGGGTTTTTATTTATAAATTATAAACCGCCTGGTGCTCAATACTCTTAAAACACGTAGTGGCCTTGAAATAAATAGCTGTTGATATATTTATCAAGTAATTGTTGTGTAGACGGTAACTGAATACAGTTCTACCACCATACAGCAGGGTTCAGAAACTACAGAGAATTTAATTTGCCCCAGAAGTCAGAAGTGATCTCCCTCCAATTCAAATTCTGAATACATTTCTCATTTTCCCATGCATTCTATATGTAAGTTCCCATCTCATGCTCCTCGAGTTATATCGTCAGTAACTTATGAACTCCGTACATTAATTTCTCCATCTTCATGTTATTATCTTTGCCTTTTGAAGCTCAGATTTCACTTCAGCACACAAATATCTGTATTGAGAAGGAATTCACATCCATACACGATCGAGGTGCCTGCAAAGATGACCATGGAGAGTGCGTTCCATTGTTGTGTGTTCCTAAATGTTCCAATACTCTTCCCTCTCTACGTCACGGATGATGTCATCAATGATGTAAACCATTCGATATCGATTCAGTGGCACAGTAGTTACTGTCATGCAGAAAGAGATGGGAAATAACCTGTCCTAAACAGTGTCCGATGTTTCAGCGCGTTCCGTCGAAACGGAAATCAAGGGTCATTACATCGTTGCAATTTACATGGACTCTTTACTCCTCGAGCTAGTAATCCAATAATATGGGAACTGAGTGTGAAATTGTTAGCACACCAATTTTGGTCTTTTAATGGGAAGTAAAGCTTACCAGAATTTTGATTCAAGTCCATGTTTTTATGTATGTCTCCCCCGGTAAATTAAGTGAAGGGATTGTGACAGTAATGGTTCATTGCGTGAGGGAAATGAGAAATAGTTGCAGAATTTTTGTCGACATAACCCCAACTGCGAAGTTTTCAAGCATGCAGTAAGGCAGATGGTGAGTGTTAGTGGTAATTATGCTGAGACTTCTGGACAAATTTTTAAATATAATTATTAATTATTTTATTTATTTTTTCTAATACTAATGAATACCCTTTGAATACTGGACAAGATAAATTGTAATTATTTCTTACTTATTATTTCTGAACGTCTTCTGGGACCATTCTGTATGGCTCCTGGAAGTGAAACATTGTCGTTAAATAAACTGCTAATACACCCCTCAACCCAACAGAAAATTATGCTGTTTTACACTGAATATTGCAACGTGTAAGGTGGCACGCGTGACGAAAATGACGGGTTCTAGTTCGGATGATTGGATTTATTGGCACTTCGGTTACAATATCTCTTAATTTACAGCGCTATCGCAGATTTACACAATTTACAGTTAACCATTGCACAGGCACTAGAGTTCTCCGTCTTCACTAGTCGCCTCCTGGCAACGGATCTCAACATTGAAACTTGCACTTCAGAGCATTATGAAGTCCTCTTGCCATTTCTTGTTCAGTCACTCCTGCCGGGAACTCACTTAAACGGAACTGTACTTAAAACTGTTATATCTGTAACTGCTGCTATATATCCTCCGCACCGACCACGCACGGAAAACACAGTCCTATTGTTGCATAAAGAAGACCACAGAGAAAACGAATCACGTGATAGCTGCCTTGCCAGTCAATTGGTGCGCTGACTGTTGCCTAGCAACAAGCTATAAACATTCATCCTATTGTTTAGTGCGATTAAGCGAGAATGTGTTTATCGCGCCGTTGCCTAACCATACACGTTACAATATAATGAAAACCGAATGGCTTCGTGTAGGAAGAATCCGAAGGCCGGCTAACGGTAATAATATGGCGAACATGAATGAAGATTTGTGTACAGAAAATGAAATCCCGTTACTGATACACACACTGGATTCGGAAACTACGCTCGCAAGTAAAGTTAACACGAGAAATGAGTTCGATTGAACAGTAATTGCAATACGGTTCCCGTGTTGCCATTTGCTCTGCCGTTCAATGTGTACACGTATCTCACTTAAAGGCAGAAAACAGATGCAGGAATACACTGACTGTTCTACATACCATACTTGCTGCGTATACGTTTCCAGCACTGAGACTGGTGTTTATATCGATTCTGAACGGTTCTGACGATTGTTGATTTCGATTCTGAATGGTTCTGACTATTGTTGATATCGATTATGAACGGTTCTGACAATTGTTGATATCGATTCTGAACGCTTCTGAAGATTGTTGATATCGCTTCTGAACGCTTCTGACGATTGCTTATAACAATCAGAATCTCTGGGTTTCTGGACTTTGTCCATCGTCCGGTATTTTAGAAACTAGAGAACACAGCGTATCGGAAACTGGATCTGTTTCCGTCCTCAGATGAGGAGACAGACAGCCTACTCTGTTGGGTCCCTTAGAAAGAGCTAACGTCAGTCAGCGGATCCAGTTTCCGAAACTTTGTGTTCTGCAGTTTTTAGAATACCGGACGATGGACAAAGTCCTAAAACCCAGTAATTCTGAGTGTTGCTGATTTTATGAATGCGAATTCATAGGAAGATGTCATTGGATTACGTTTATACTATAACTGAGCAAAAACATCAAATTCTTGTCGTTGATCAAACTGGGAACTTCTCACTGTTCACAAATCATTACTCTATAGTAATGCATTACCTTAAGGGGCCTCTATGATACGGGGCGATGTAATAGTTTGGGGGGTATGAATTCGTCTTATCTCAACCACTTATATAATTTGTATCACGTGACTGTCGGGGACTCCTTTCGTGGAGTGGCCAAAATACGGTTCCCGAAATGCTTTGATCCGGTTTCGACTGTTGAAGTTTTATGAAGATGTTAAAATCATCATTAAATACTAACTCCATGGAGCTGAACCCTTCTTGGGAAGTCTACAGTTGTACAGGTACTCAAGAACTTCCCAGCATTTTATGGAACCCGATTGTTCATTACAGTGTTCACAGTAGCCCTCCACTGGTCACTACCCTGAACCAGATGAGTCCAGTCCATACCACCCTATCTTTAAGACCCAGCTTATAGTTATCTTCCTATCTAAGTCTCGGTGAATATATCGCATGACGAACGCCCCGGCTACAATCAAATGTAGGGATTGAATAAATCGAATTTGTTGCACGTGTAGGCCTGCTTCTCGATATTTTGTCACTTAGGCTCGACACAATGACGCATCCTCTCTCTCTCTCTCACTTTGTATTCATAAGTACGAACACACTTGATCTGTCATGGCGGCTCTGCGTGGTCTCCCCGTCTCGTCTCCTCGTGTCCATCCATTTACCATGGCCCCCTATACTCAGTCCCTTAATTCAATGAAGCAAGCGCTAGGAGATGCAGCATCTCCCTTCCTGACTCACACTGAATGTTGATGTACCCTCGGTGCTACAAAAAATAGGAACCAAGTGATTATTTTGTTAACAGATTCGCTGCCGGTAATTGAGGGGGCTGGATCGGTTTTGAGCTTCCCCAGTGAATACAGTGTAGGGCCGCTTGTTTCTGGAAGTGACGTCAGTGGAGGTCTGGATGTGGCTGAGGCCTCATGTTAATCCCCCCTCAGTGTTTCTGTTCCCCCCTTTTTTTACTTTCTTCTTCTGTTTTTCGTTCCTCTTTTTTTTTCCTTTTCTGCTCATATTGTTTCTTTTTCTTCTTCTGTTTTTATTTTCCTTCTTTCCTCCTATTTCATTTATTTTTCTGTTCTTTAACCTTCTTCCCTTTCTTCCCTGTTTTGTTTCCATCTGTCCTTTATTCTTCGTATTTGTTTCCTTCTTCTTTCCTCATTTGTTTAGCTGTTCTTTCCAACAATATTCCCCTTATTTTATCGTATTTTATGTTCTTTCCTCCTTTATCTATTTTCTTATATATGTTCTTTCGTTCCGTTTTTCCTTTATTTATCACATTCGTTACTCCTGTCCTTATATTTCCTTCTTCTTCCCGTCCGTTTCCTTCCTATCATACTTTTTCCCGTTATTTCTTCTCCTTCCTTCTTTTTTAATTTCCTTCTTCCTTCTAGTCCTCAATTTCTTACCGTTCTTTCATATCTTGAGTCCTCAGTAGAGTGTAACCTCTCGTTCCTGCGTTCACGACACGTGACTCTGATGTGTTTCGAAGTGGACGGGTTTCTTGAGAATATTGCTAGCCTCGATGCCAAATTAATAAATAACCTTGAAATAATAGTAAGGAACGGCTCGTTGAAATCAGCGGTAAGCTGAAAATGTTTGTTGCAAGCTGGAATGGCATATCCGACAGTGCCTGTTCTAATTAGAAGACATAAACTTCAACTTATCACGCAATTATTTAGAAGAAATAGTGAAGTTTGGAGGTCTGTCATAATGCAGGGCGATGGATTTTATGCATATTTGGGCCATAATATTTCTGCATCTCGAATACAGTTTACTGGCATTACATTAGTGAAAGTTAAAGTTGTCCCTGCACTTAACTGATTAAGCACTGCTCCATGAAGGTGCATGGAGGAGTGGATGCATAGATCCACATTTTCTTGACCTCGACACTAGCTGCAGGCAAGTGGTCAGCTTCACGCCCCGGCCGCTTTACCCCGGGAAAAGCCCCCGGTACCAATTGGATATAAGTTTGGGTAGAGGTGGTCTGGACGTGGAGAAGAGAAATTTTTTTGACACTACCAGAACTCGAACTCCGACCTCTCCATCATCCTGCCCGTAGCCACTCGCTGTACCGACTGCGCTATCCCGGGTCTTGGCATTACATTAGTAATTAAGGAAATTACAAGAAAGAGTACACCAATAATTGAGTTTATGCTTTACGTTAATAAAACGATTGTATCCTCAGGAACTAATGAAGTCGACCATTGAAGACATTTCTACCGGTCTTGAAGGACAAATTAAAATGTATTTAAACCCCATTCTGTATAGGCCTTCAAAGAAGACAAATTTCTCAAGCGAAATTCAAGTCATGTGCGATGTACATGCTCATGCAACGTCTCAACGCTCAACAATTCGTTGCTGTGCTAACTCAAAATTGCATAATTTCAGAGCTTTCACTCGTTGTTACGAAACTTGTTTATGTCTAGAGAAGGAAATGCAAATTTGGTTTTATGTAAACAGTCGAAGATTGTAGACGCGAATGTTTGTCCTTCAGAACAGTCTGAGAGAGACAGGAGAGCGTCTGTCTCTCTCTGGTCTAGGTTCTATATTGAATTAGAGATTACCAGACCGATATAATTATTTCCATTGAGCCAAAATTCGTCCGAATATTCTGAATTTGTATTATGATGTTGAGATAATGCCGATAATACGTTGGAAAATCGAATTATCTCCGGAGCCACAGAAGGCACGTAGCACATCAAATGGATAGAAGCCACACTTCGAGCTTGAAGTGACCCTGGCTGTAGGGACACATTGAATAAGATTGTCGGCTGACGAATGGACAGAGTACAAGGACGGACAGATGGACAGATTGATAGGCGGTTATGCAGTACGCTCTGTATGTATTGTTGGTGCAAAGGGTCTTCGATTCCCGATGAGGTCACTGGATGTTTCAATTGACCTAATCCTTCCAGCCGCACTATAGCCCTGGGGCCGAATCAGCCTCTAATATAAATGAGGTTGCTTCAGGTAACATGATATACCACGTTTAATAAAGATCAGTTCTGGCTTTCAAAAGTTGTTAAGGGAGACACACAGACAGCAAGGTGATATCATAAGCCTGATCTTATTGTTTTCAAAATAAGGAAATTAAGATAATGAGGAGCTTCATAACTTGTACTCTTCGTAAAGTATAACTAGAATGATCAAGTCAAGGTGGATGAGGTGGGCAGGGAAGGTAGCGGGAATGGGGGAGAAGAGGAATGCATATAGGGTATTGGTGGGAAAGCCAGGAGGAAAGAGACCATTGGGAAGACCAAGGCGTAGGTGGGTGGGCAATATTAAAATGGCTGTTAGAGAGACAGGATGGTATGGACTGGATTGATGTGGCTCAATATAGGGACCAGTGGAGGGTTCTTGTGAACACGGTAATGAAACTTCGGGTTCATGATTTAGCGAGGATAAATATTTCCGTGCCCTGTAGTCGGCAAGCGAACTCTACCTACCGAGCGACCGCCGTTTGTCGGTGAAGTTAGTGCCAACTTTAGCGGATAGAGGGCGCTTGGTCAGCGCAACGGTTCCCCCTGGTCCTTAATCTCGGTTTTATAGACCGGAGCAGCTATTTCCTTGAATTAGCTACTCAATCATCCTCACGAGGATGAATGGACCCCGTTCCAGACCCACTATTTCTCAGAAGATCTGGTAGCCCCGGGAATCGAACCTGGGATCACTGGATCTGTAGCCAGGAAGTCTGACCACTAGACCACAGAGGCGGCCAGGATGAAAGTTTAACGTGTAATATACAGCCCATAAGCTGTGTCCTCTATAAGGACGGTGTGTTTATATTGTAATGACGGCTCGTCTCTTTGTACGCGTATTATTGGCGGCTATCGTCCCTCTGTGTACTAATCCGTTTATAATTTCAGATGCATTAGTTATACAACTGGTTACGTAGTTACAGTAACGAAGTCATATTGTATAGGTCTACAATACGTATTTACTAATAGGTTATGTGTACGTTTGGGTCATCGCTAGATTGACATATTTAGCAGAATCGGTTATGTTTTATGAAAAGAAATTTAGTTTAAGCTGCTGTCAGCATTAACTGGAATGTTTGATGGTGTTATGAAATTTTCAACAATTGTCAGGCAGTTGGCGTTTGCTTATTACCACTGATAACTGAAATGACAAATGGAACATCACGTCGATACTTAATCTCGCCGCAGCCGGGCAGCACCTACCTCCCACTGCTCTGCAAATTAATTCTCTGTAAACTGGTGAAACAAGAGAAGATCGTTTTGTATGGGCTCTCTCTCGTGCTTCCTACATGTTTATGTTTGTACGTCAAAACATTGTCAAAATTTCGTTAATAACCTTAGAGGTTTCAGTTTAAATTCTTACAGCATAGAGTCGAGCACTTCAGAATTCACAAATAAATTATATATATATGGGGGTACGCGGTAGCGTAGTTGGTTGACGCATTATGCTACAAGCCGGAAGGTCGCGGGTTCAATTCCCGATGAGGTCATTTGATTTTTCGATTGACCTAACCCTTCCAGCCGCACTATGGCCCTAGGGTCGAATCAGCCTCTAACAGAAATGAATACCAGGAATATTCTTCGGGGTAAAGGACGGCCGGCACGTAAGACTGACAACCTTACCGCCATCTATGAGCCAAGTGTCTAGAAAATGTGGGACCCTCAACGTCTCACAATCCTATGGGCCTTCACGGCCTGTTACAGGGATAGCTTTACTTTTTACTTTACTTTTACTTGTACATACATACATACTTATATATAAGGTCCCTAAGAACTTTAAATGCAAGCACAATCAATTTAGTCTAAATATTTTTTGACTACGTGTTTCAGATAAAATGCCAATAGATGTCATATGCTGTCAGAAGCAGCAATATTTTAAAGGTTGAAATTTTCAACACTTGGCACTTCTATAGCTAAAAAGAAGTTCTGAGAAGAAGTTTTATCATCTACAATTTTTTTAATGCTTCTGTCAGTTTCGTAATGGGAGCACGGGATGTTGATTAATAATCATACAATTTGATGGCTCACTCAGGCATGCACAGAATATCAGAGCTTCGCAACGTCGCCATTTTTGTAATTGTCAGCATGTAAATACTGTATATGATTTATATAGATGTTGTAGGGTTGCGTGTTACTTAGTTCGTATGATTTTCAGTTTAGTATTTCCTGTATTTCATTAATTAGCCTATCTTCGTCACAAGATGATCTTTAGATGGTGGTTTTCCTGTCTTCATTAGATGGTTTCAAAATTTCAAATCGCTGCCTTATGCATTTCCTTCAACCCTCCAGATTTAAATTTATCAAAATTAAACTCATTTGCTATAAAAGCAAGAGGATTAACTAATTATGGAGCTGAGACCTTCTTGAGAAGCTACTAGTCGCTCAGCAACTCAAGAATTTCCCAACGTCTATGGAGACGGATGCTTCATTACCGTGTTCATAAGAGCCCGCCACAGTCCCTATCCTAAGCCAGATTCATCCATCTATGTTATACTACCCTATCTCTCAAACATCCAGTTCACATTTGCAGATACCAAATCTCATCAATTTTTCTTAGCTTCGGCCGTTTAGCCAAATAATCCGTCGAAGTCCGAGGGGATTAGTAAAATTTCGCAACAAAATTATTTTTTTACGGTGACGTAAGCCCCACGCCCAACCTTCAAGCTGTAGGATCTCCCATTATCGGCTGTCGTCGACTGTTTATTAATTATATTGGGAGCTACCTATCATATCTGGAGGCGGTCTCCTCCATCCGTAACTTGACGTGCCATGCCCAGCCGAATGTGTCCCATTTTTATGAAATTCGACCAGAAAATTATTACGTCAGGCAGGAAGGCAGTAAGTTAATTAACCAGATTAATCAAACCAATAAGGTCACTAAGCCATTCAGTAAATCAGGTAGTCAGTAAATGCGAATAGGGATTTATGGATTTAGTTAGTGAAACTGTGATTCAGCCGTGTTGATGCGGGAACTTCTCTGTCCGGTCCTTACGGCAGGTTGCCTAGCAGTGGTTTAGGCGTTTCTTCAATAAATGTTTCACGTAATAATCAAGCGTATCAGAAGGGGTCACTGAATTAATAAAGAAGCTAAGACGGCCGTACGTGTAACAAGAACACGCATGGGAGAGCTCTATTTTTACTCAACATTCATCACAAGGAAGGGGTGAATGGTTAGCTTCTCGCCCCTGTTCTTGACCCCCGGGGAATGTGGCCCCAATAACCACTGAAAAGGAGATATGGCGTTTCCCACAACTGCTTGTTATTGTTGTAGGACGTAATCTGTGTTCCGACGCCTGTATGTGGCGTTATTTTTACATGCATCCTTAGAATGGAGTTCCACTGTCGTAAATGATCGTTTTGTAAATTTATTTAAAAGTATTTTGACGTAACTAATTCCACTCTTTCCGTTAAATGTACTGACGTTTTGCTTTGTCCTTGCGAAGCTTCTGGTTGTATTACTGTTGAATTATTGATATAACTGACTGTTTGAACCAATAGGAGATTGCGACTGCTGCATAGCGATGCCAGCTACCAGTAACTAATTCGCATTTCTGCTCACCGCACCCGTCAGAACGCGAAATGTAATTAATATGATTAATAGCTTGTGCTCAGATCATATGAGTCCAGACGGCGTCACTTCCTCTCAGACACAGAAGTAATGACATCTTTCTACTTACGTGCCATCTGTCGTTACACTAAGGAACTAGGGTACTTAGTATTGATTCCTGTTCTGCTGGCACAAGTCTTCGAGTTCTGAGGGCTGGTTCTCGTTTACTGCTCTCATTAGTTGGCGAGATACTACTACGAGATTTCTTCTGGGATATGACACCGTGTAATCTGGTAGGTCCCTATCGATGTTTCGAGAGAAACTGTTGCTTCTACCTCCTATTTCCATTCTTCCGCCCTTTAAGGACCTTATTCTGTACACAATTAGGTAAATTAAAGGTAACGGTGACCGCCTCTGTGGTCTAATGGGCAGAGTTCCTGCCTACAGGAACCAGATTTTCTGATAAGTAGTGGGTCTGGAACTGGGTCAACTGAGCCTCGTTAGGTCAATTGAGGACCACGTGACACCCGCTATCCTCTAAAGTTGGAACTAACTTCGCCGAGAAGCGACGGTTGCTCAGTCGGTATAGTTTTCTTGCGGACTAAGGCCACGGAGTTAATATTATAAAGGTAAATGTGTCCCCTGCTTAATTAAGCACTACTTCAGAAATGAAGTACGAGATAATTTAAGTAGAGCTCGTCTTTCTTAACTTTCGACACAAGCTGGACATGATTGTTACCAGGGATGCCCATTGGATACTATTCTTGGTAGGCCCTAAATTCGGTATGGACACTGTAGCGAAAATAATCTCCACCGTACCCGGAATGGAACCCCGATCCTTCGGTCTTTCAGTCCGTAGCCTTGTGAATATTTCACCTTTGCCTATCAACATGATTGATAACCTCAGAAGGGAAAGTAATTGCCACAGATGTGGATCAGAAAAGTTGACTCGATGGGTTTTGGGGAGTTGCAGAAATGAGTATGGATTTTCTCACATGCCTTCCAACTTACCTCACTTTGGAAGAAAGTCGAAACTTCGCTTAGGGAAATGACAGACCCCGCTGTGTTTAATAACAGTCTTGACATCGAGTGCATAATGAACCTGCCACCCTTGCTACATGCTACTAACAAAATGTGGGCTCCTGTCTGTGCCTTTGCCACTGTGACAAAGACCATAGCGATCAAAGGCAAAAGCTATAGGCATAAGCCACAGTAGTACAAGCAACACAACAGACGTAAGGAGCTAACAGTTCTTCTAATTAGCGCCTTGCTGTTCTGCAAACCTTCTTACCCCGAATGGAACCCGAAGTTTCGACACCGTTCAATGTTCACACAACCCGCCACAGGTTCGTATCTTGAGCAAGATTAATCCAATCCGAAACTTCACAGCGTGTTTATCTAAGTTCTATTTTAGTATTATCCTCACATTTAAGCCCACGCATTTCCCATTACTCCCATGAATGCCCTTCACCATAATAATCGGACCCTAAGAAAACTCTTTAAGCCGATCACAGTGGCCGGCCGCACGGTCTAAAGGCATGAACTCTCTTCGCTCACTCGAACGCTGGATCGTGGGTTAGAATCCCACTCAAGGCATGGATGTCTATGTGCGTTTATTCTGTGCTTGTGTTGTTATGTGTGCAGGTAGCGGCCTTGTGACGGGTTGATCCCCCGTCCAAGGAGTCCTGCCGACTGTCTATAAGATTAAGAAACTGAAAAAGCGGCCAAGGTCCAACGAAGGAATGTACAACCATAGATAGTTAGTTAGTTAGTTAGTTAGTTATTGGAGAGGGTGGGTTTCCCCATGCACTTAGACCCGTATTGGTCCATTGTGCTTCCCTCTATGATATTCTACCAGTCTCTATATCCTACCGTTACTGGTGCTTACCATCAGTCCCGCCCAGCCAGCGAGACGGCTCTACTAGCTGAGAGGTATCTATAATGCTTCCCCCATCTACCAGAGGTATTAGAGACTGCTGTTGGGCGGGAAACGTCCGTTAATTTGGCTCAGTGACCTCCTTTGGAGATATGAGGTTTTTTTACGTGCCGTAAAGCTACGACACGGGACCCACGGCTTAAAGTCCCTCCCGGAGGACTTGTTCCCTGAATTTTTCCGCCCTTAAAAGTTCGACGACCTCCGCCGGGTACTTGAACCCGCGTACTACGAGTCATGAGGTGGGAACGTTACCTCTAGACTACGGAGGCCGCTTTAGATAGGTAGGTAAGTATGACTTCTGTGATAACGGGGGTCCAGATGGGATAGATGTCCAAACTGCGTTGACTGATCGGATGGTCCAGCAGGGACACGTGGTCTGATTCCTTCTATTTCTTGTATGTGATGTTGGGCTGAATCTGCAAGACGTTTTGATCGTATGTAGTGTGTAGTTGGAAATAAAGAACTATTTTTTAAGCTTAAGTCTGTGTTGCAGTTCATTGCAAACATTGAAGTCTAGATTCAAACAGAATGAGCTCCTGTAAGAAAAATTGTAAATGTTGTTAAGTAAATAACTACATGATGTTCATTTTTATATTATTCTTATACATTTTATTCGCCGCGCCATAGCTCAAGCGGTTAGTCGCTGGCTTCCCACCGCGGCGGCCCGGGTTTGATCCCGAGTCTGGTCATGTGGGATTTGTGGTGGACAAAGTGGCGCTGGGGCAGGTTTTCTCCGAGTACTTCGGTTTCCCCTGCCAATCTTCATTCCACTAATTGCTCCACAAGCACCCTCACCTATCATCTGGAGCTGGTACAATAGGCCAGAATTGGCCGCAGTACAAGGGACTTAGTCCCACCCCACTAGCAATAAAAAATAATCATATACATTTTATTCAGTTGATACTGTGGATTCCTGCATAAATGAAGCTATCTTGAACTAGAGTTTCGTGAAAATGTAACAAGACACGCAGAACTGGGTATGATGGTGAAACGTAGCGCAAATAAAGCATAAGCTTGCTCATAAGTACGGATGTTTCGTGAAAAATCCACGGACCATTGAATAAAACAAAATGACAATCAGTGCTGAAAACGTGTTACGTTACGCCGCACCCCTAATAAGCGAAAAGAAAAGAGAATCAGCGAGAACATAAACATACAGGCAAACATTTTCAAGGAAACGAATGAGAGGAGGAAAATAAAATATCTTAAACTTTAATCAAAGCCTCTAAACTTTGAGCAGACTATGTAATTATACGTTTCAAGGACGTTGGGACTGGTAATTAAAATATTTTCTGTAAGTTAAGACACGCCAATAAATTACGTAACTATGAAATCAACAGATGCAGGAAGTAATGTAAGCTCAGTTGATGCAGCGATGGGCTATGGGTTTCAATGGTCGGGGTTCGACTCCCGGTAGCGGCAAGAGATTTTTCTCTTCTCCACGTCGTCCAGACCGGCTCTGGGGCCCGCCCAGCCTATCCAATGGGTACCGGGGCTCTTTCCCTGGGGGTAAAGCGACCAGGGCGTGAAGCTGATCACTCACCTCAAACTAGTGTCGAAATCAAAAAGTGGATCTATACATTCAAACCCCCATACGCATTCATGTGGTAGTTCTTAAATAAGCGTAGAGTGAGATTGCAGCTACTGCTCTCTGTATTCGCATCGCGATTCACCTGCCCTGAAGATGGAGGCGATACATTCCTCCGAAACGTCGGTTAAAACCAAGAATACACGGCGCCAGATACCAGAAGACGACTTTATTCATAGTCATCGCCGTGAAAACCTCAAAACTTACAAAGCATAGGGTAACTTTACCTTGCATTTGAAGGGTTAAGCAGCGAAGGTTGCCGTTGGATGGAAAGGTTACAGGATCGTGTCAAGTAGTAGTGCTGGACTTTCGGGTTCAAGTAAGGCCTCGTACGTAGCAACGAGTGCAATACCGATCTATGTTCGTGCCAGTTGTTTTGTGAAGTTACGAAATGAGGCCAGCGAATTAGGGACTGTCTTCATATTTTGCGTCTATTTAACACTTCGCATGCACGCAGTATGAGCTAGTCACGTCGCGATAAATATATTGTCACAATTTTATGTAGTGTGTGACTGTATTCGGGCTTTTGGATTTATTGGACTCTTTGATACAGCGCGTGACTATCTTCACAATACACTGTTACACACACACTCTCTCGTGTCCACATTCTCGTCTTCACTACAGTTGGTTGGTAGCGGCTTCCAACTGTGAACTTTCTTCTTCCTCTGAGTTCTCGAACTGTCACCGGCCTCAGCTACCAGCTTCTAACAGCAACAGATCAGAACAACTGATCCTCTGCGGTTCTGCAAGTATTTCATTAACTCACCAATCGACTGAAATACCTAACTGGCCCTGCGTATAACATCTCGGCACTGACCTCGTAGAAAACACCGTTCCTCTGTTGCAGTGAAAACATGGTTGTTTGTGGAGCGTTACTTAGCAACAGCTGTTGTATAGTTGTTTACTTCGCGGTCGTTGCCTACCTGCCACAAAATTACGTGTTCCGTAGCAAATTGGAATATGATCAGAGGGAGCCTTATGTTTGATTGGACTCGAGATTATGTTCTGCAGTTTCTTCAGGCGTTTGCAGCTAATTGACGTGCAAAATCACAGTTACGCGATACGTCGGCTGTTTGCTGTAATAACCGCAGTAGAGTGTCGTGTTCTGGTGCTCGTGGACGCGTGACCTTTGCCTCTGGAAGGGGGGGGGGAGGATGGATGTGGAGTGTTTTGGTTCCGGTTTAGGCAGAAACTCTTCAGGTGTCAGAGTAACACTCTTTGGGGGTAGAAAGGGGCGCACAATGGACCCACTATAGTTCAGAGTCCCTAAGGGGTGAGTGGATGTTGTCCCCCTTCTGTAAATACAGTGCAATACAACAGTGTTGTAGAAAGTGTATACTATAGATAAAGAGGGTTGTAATTTATATGGAGAAGGTATCAACGTAAAATTGTCCACGTGCTTTAATTAAGCAAGACACCAAGAAGACGTATGGGGGGAGTGATGGTATGGCTCCACCATTCTTGATCTCGGCAGTAGATGCAGATGAGCCGTCAGATTCACGCCCCGGCCATGTTACCCCCCAGGGAAACATCTACCAAAAATGTAGATTAAATTCACCGAAGAAAACCAAGAAAGCAACCCTAATTTAGCTCGGCAAGTACTTTATTCCCGTATAGAATGCAGGAAGACGGGCGGAGCCCAGAAAACTGGCAATGCGAAGAGTAACACATCACCGTCAGGGTCCATCAGACCTGACTGTTCATTAGATTTAATATTTTATTCAAACAATTCCATAACATGTAAACACCGCGTGTGCCCTTCAGGCAACCATGCAGTACACAGCTTGAATCGTTATTATGAATGACTTTCTGGCTCTAGCCAATATAGGAAGTCATCCCAGGGTCAGCACCGTGTTTTCCGTGATATAAACCCTTATCATGTTTTTATTATATCTCATTGCCGTCATGGTGAAGTTAGCTGGGCATGTAGTGGGGGCGTCAATGATCGTGTTTGGGAAATCAGCCGTGGGTGAGGGGTACGAAACGGGGAGCCTGAGACTCAGCATCCGGTCCACATAAGACGCACTTTAAGACCATGTTCCTTAACTTTATAAAGCTTTCCAAGTTTGAAGCGCGGGGAGACGTCATCCTACCGAACTGCAAGTTTGAATCTTTTTTTTTTTTTGTCAACTTTCGTGGAAACTTGATAAAGTAATCCCTTCAGTCTCAGTCTTTCCAATATCCCAACACCGGAAAATCGATTCTGTATGGAGACAAATGTCTGAAAAATTGAAGAACTTAGTTTTGATATTCCATGATATTCAGAGGCAGTTTCGTATTTTAAACATATGTGACAGTTCCCATTAAATCAAAGTGCGGGAAGAACAGCAATAAGGTAATTACTAATAGACGCCTCTGCCAGTCCGCACTCGTTAATAATATAGCAGCTTTCCACTCTCCTCCAGTACAGCCTGTTTAAAAATAATCTCAATGCAGTACATTGGCACACGTTCCTATAACATCCACGACCCCCAAGACAACACAAAAAAGGCTGCGTGTAATTGCAACATAATGTAACGGATTTGATCACCGCGTTGCCAGGCAACAGCTCTGTAAACACGGTCCAACACGCAACAGTAGAGGAAGCTGTGTCTGTCGTGCCCACGGTGACGTCAACGCAGCGGTGAGTGGTGGTCACGTGACTTGTGTTTCCTGCGATGCGCGTCCGTTCCTCGGCTATATAAGTGACAGAACTCGTTCGGTTCTGTGACGAGTCAGGTCTCGGTAGTAGATAGCCAAGGATAGTTCGTAGTTGAAGAGTACAAGAAGTCAGCCTGTGAAGGTTTAACTTGTGATTCGAAGACTTTATGTGTGCAGTAGTACAGTGATATTGGGAGTGTGTGATTCAGTGAAACTTATAGTTCCTGTGTTGTAAACCCGTGAAGACTATTGCAGATATACTGAGAAGATTAGTGTGGAGTGATTGTAAATTGTGTAATTCAGCAACAGTGTTATAATTAATTGTAGTTACGAACTGTAAGTTGCCATTAAATCCAATTACCAATCCAAATCCAGTCTTTAGTCACTGTGACACGTACCAGTACTTTAAGATGATTTATTGGGAATCACTAAAATAAACATTGAACACAACGAGATGTAATACGTATTTTAAATTTTATGTCAGTTTTATGACATTATATTAATAAGTAATATTTATTAATCCCTAATATATAAGTTTTAACCTTTAACAGGAAGCTACTTCGTTTTTACTTGCTTATACATGCATAGGGACTTGTAAGTTGAAACCGCTGTGGGGGACACGTAATTTGTTGGACGTCTTGTGATTTTGAAACATTCTGTAGCGGTAGTCTTCACTCAGTATTTGATAATTCCTCTTCAGCCTCAGCACAACGCTATATTACTATTGTTGGGGGTTTAGAGGGAGGACGCTGAAACAGTGTGTGCCAAAAAAAATAGTTATTCCTTTTGTTGGAATTTATCTGCAAGCGAGTCAGCCTTGCGGTAACGCGCCTAACTTTTCAGCTGGGCGAGCCCACACCCACAAGCTTGCTTACCCGACCCCCCCCCCCCCCCCCCCC
>NW_019724601.1:3162467-3170757 GCF_002891405.2 Cryptotermes secundus | reverse complement strand
CCCTCAACCGTCCCATAGGCGTTCTCGACGCTTACACATACAGGGTCACTATGAGTAATTTGGGTGATAAGAAATTAGTGTATTTTGGAAACGGCTACAGATACAAAGATGATTCGACGTGAGACCTGCAAGGAAACTCGTTAAGTTTTTGTCGAAAATGTTGATTGTTCATATCAGCCGCTAGGGTCGCTTCGATCACTTGTCATTGGACTGCGAGGGACTCCGTGAGCAGAGACTTAACCGGAGACTTCAATAGGACGAGCAGGACAGGTCCCTTGTCGTTACAAAAGTCTCATTAAATAAACTAGACGCACATAGGAACTCCGTGGCCTGTAGTCCGTAAGCGAACTATACCGACCTAGCGACCGCCGCTTGTCGGCGAAGTTAGTGCCAACTTTCGCGCATAGAGGGTGTCGCGTGGTCAGCGCGACGGATCCCCACGGCCGTTAATCTCGGTTTTCTAGACCGGAGCCGCTGTTTCTTTGAAATAGATCTTCAGTTATCCTCACGAGGCTGAGTGAACCCCGTTCCAGACCCACTGCTTCTCAGAAAATTTAGTAGCCCTTGGAATCGAACCCGGAACCTCTGGATCTGTAGCCAGGAACTCTGACCACTATACCACTGAGGCGGTCATACAGAAATTAATAATCTTATCCCCTGTGTATCGCTTCTGAATGGACTTAGCAGAGAGAAATGCCAGGAACTCCAGTAATTCCCCTCAGCTCTTGGGCACTGTCCAGTAATTTTTTGTTTGAAATTTATTTTACAGCAGCTAGGTTGCCAAATGTGTTTGCCTTTATGGGAGTTGAATTAGGAGCGATATACAAAAATGCATTATTGTTTTTTAGCCTACTTTCCATGTCTTGAAAAATGAAACGAGGCTTTTGAGATTACATTGCTGTCTGTTTATCCCTCTGTCTGTCCTTCTGTACCCCTTCCCCACCCCCAAATTTGATCGTTTTATATGCTATCCGTGTCTCAAGGGGGATTATGAGATTGCTTTGTTTTATTCACAAGTGAAATAGTCCCTGTGCTTAATCAAGTACTACGCCATGAAGATGTATCTTTTTCTCTCTCCTCTTGCTCCCACTTTGGAAGATATGGCTGAAATATCAGTTTCATGATCATTTTTACAGTCTGTAGGACCCCTTGGACGGGTGGTCAGCTTGCTGCAAGGCGTCTACCTAGACACAGGAAAACACAAACAGAATAAACGCATGCACACATCTAACATCCATGCCTTGTGTGGGATTCGAACTCAAGATCTCGGTTTCCGAGTGAAGACAGTACATGCCTTAGACCACTGGGGTATCGTGACCGGCATGAAGATGTATAGGGGAGTGAATATTTAGCTCGTAGAAGGTGGAACTGTTCATAACCACCGTTCTGAGAACCTCAAAACTGTACAGACGGTAGACGCTCACAGCCACTGCTGTGAGATACTGAAATCTCAATCCACTACAAGTACAATGCTTGTAGCATCTTGGAGATGCCGTTACTTATACTAACATTTTCAAATATTTTGGTTTCAAAGACCCTTTATTCTCCCTTCCCCACATCTCATTCTTATCGCGCGTTATGACACTTTTGCATTGATATACTACTTCTCACACTATCAGGGAAAGAATAGAAACTTGAAGGAGGGGTTGGTGTTGGGAAATGGGGGTTGTGTGAATGGAAGGGGTTGCATGAGGCAGATAACAAGCGTGCTGTATAAGAAACATCCAGAGGGAGTTAAATGTCAGATTACAATGGGGACCTTGGGATGTTAAGCACATATTCACCAGCATCCATTTTTCTGCAGCTCAGTGTTGTGTATTCCATTTTATCACTGCTCTTCTAGCTTATAGGTGTAAGATTTGTGATATTCAGAGTCAGAAATTCAAGGCACGTCTGTGTGGAATAGGGGAAAAAGAGCGAACATTTGAAGCCAATTTCAGATGCCACGTCTGGAGGACAGAGAGTTGCTTGTGTTGCATAAGTACGGAAAGTAAGGCGTAGAGGATTAGGTTTTGTTTCTGAACGCAGATGTAGGATTCTTGTTTTAGATACGTTAACTGCGTTATCTAGAAATCGTCTAGAGAGAAGAGTTCATTACCGTGTTCACAAGAGCCCTCTACCAGTCCGTATCCTGAGCCAGATCAGTCCGTGCCACCCTCTCCTATCCATGATCCATTTTGATGTGAAGGAAGACAATACGAAAAGTGAAAGAGGAAGAAAGAAAATAATAGGAAGATGGAGGGGAAAAGGAACAAATGAAAGATGCAAACCAAAATGTAAGGAAAGAGAGATGAAGGAGTAAGAAGAGAACAAGAAACTATGGAAGAATGAGGGGAGGCAGAGAGAAAGAATAAAAAATACGAAAAATGTATGAATAATTGAGGGAGTATGTAAACGAATGAATGAAATGGAAAAAGTGAGAGGGGAAAGAGGGCAAGACAGAGTGAAGGAGAATGAAAAGTGTCGATTGAGGTGTGAGAAAATGGAAAGTAATAAGAAAAATGAAGAAGGATTTTGTTATATTTGAGGTTCTCGTGGCGGTAAATAGAAAGATTACTTGTCCTCTGTTACGTGGTGCCGTGTGTTCTGGTAGGTAATTATCAGCATGTCACAGGAACGTGCTGCTTCAGTTTTTATCCTGAAGATGGAGACAGCACAGTTGAAATCTTCAGGTTCGTCAAGTTCTATATCTCAAGCAAAAAGAAATGTGGGGAATAGTCATGTGGCAATGCTTGCAGTGCGCTTGCGTGGGGAATCCCATAGGCTTTGAATAGTCTTCATGTGGCAATGCTTGCATTGCGCGTGCGTGGGGATTCCCATAGGCTTTGAATAGTCATGTGGCTATGCTTGCAGTGCGTGTGCGTGGGGATTCCCCTTGGCTTTGAATAGTCTTCATGTGGCAATGCTTGCATTGCGCGTGCGTTGGGATTCCCCTTTCTTTGAATAGTCTTCATGTGGCAATGCTTGCAGTGTGCATGTGTAGCGAATTCCCTTGGCTGTATTCATAGTCATATGGCAATGTTTGCAGTGCGCTTGCGTGGAGAACTCCCTTGGCTTTGCCACGTCGATAGCGAATAGAAAGCCAAATATGCTGGAATTATGTGGGAAGGAGTATGAATAATTTATTTTTAGACAATAATTATGTAGGTATTGTACGGAAGCAGGAAGTTGGCAATTTTTAATTTTGTATGGTGATTTCTCTTCATAGCTCAGTCGATATAGCAACTGGGTTACAGACTGGACAACCGAGGAACTAGAGTTCAAATCCTTGTAGGGGAATCATATTTTGCTTTACTCCACAGCGTCCAAACCGACAGTGGAGCCACCCCAACCTTCTAAACAAAGGTAACGGGATCTGCTTACCCGTGTGTAAGGTAGCCGAGACTTACCTCCGACTAATGACGAGGTACCAGAATGGTGGAGCTATAGCTCCATTATCCCATACGCCTTCTGTACGTGATGCGTAATTGATTAAATACAGAGTCAGCTTCCGTTTCACCTTATCGTTCCTTATGTAAGGGGCCGAAGCCACAACCAGAAACTACGAGTGCGTGGGGGTGGACAGTGGAATAGAGTTAAGTACAGCAGGATAAATGTGGGCCTTAGGCCCCCCCATACACACCTTACAGGCAAAACTGTGACAGTTTACGCCCTCCCTTTCCTCCCCATGCACGCGCAGATAAAGCGGCAGGCTTCATGCCACAATCACGGTCTTCCAGCCTATAATGTTGAGTCACACACGTCACGTGCTACGGTCCTGCAGGCAGAACTGACGGACTGACGGGTTTCCCACAGGCCAGCAGTCCAAACGATTGGCCGGCCGGCCGCACCACACACGTAAGTTTTGCCTTTCAGTCTTCAACTGTGCAGGCCGAACTGGAGGCCAAACTGTGTGTGTATGGGGGCCCTTACTACAGCTGGGGGTGCAGAAGGGTACCAATGCGTTCTCTGTCACTGTACAACTTAGGGCTTGATTGATGTTCTTACAGCGGCAATGGAATCTGCTGGTGACAGGTGGAACTTTTATAAATATGCCCTGTCTTCGTATCTCTCTAAATGTGCTTCTTATTGATAAATGGGTTTACCCTTTGAAATACGAATTTCTTTGAATAATCTCTCAAAATCTCGTTTCTTTCTGACAAGAAACACACGGCGTCTCAATGTAATACCATTTGGTTGATGCTCTTCCGGGAAGTGTTCGCTGTTTACTCTGGGAATCGTGCGAAATGCAGAAACAGTGTCTCGGCGAAGCGACAGAGATGTTGAATGCCAGATAATGCGGTATATATTGTAACAGCCGCGTTCTCAAATGTTACATGAAAGCTGTAGACAACAATGAAAAGGTGAATTTGTCCCTGGGCGTAATTTATTAAGCACCACGCCGTGAAGACGTAAGGGGAATGGAAATATGATTCTGCCATTCTTAACTTCAACAGTAGATGGAGGTGAGCTCTCAGCTTCACTCCCTTCCCGCTTTACCCCAAGAGAAATGGCTCCTGATGAAAGGTAAAGCTATCCCTGTAACAGACTGTGGAGGCCCATAGGGTTGTGAGACGTCGAGGCTCCCACATTTTCTCTAGACAGTCAACTCACAGCCGGGCGTACTTTACCCCCAGGAAGATTCCTGGTACTCATTTCTGTTAGAGGCTGAGTCGACCCCAGGGCCATAGTGCGGCTGGAAGGATTAGGTAAATTATACAAATCCAGTGACCTCATCGGGATTCGAAACAGCGACCTTCCGGCCTGTAGCGTAGTGCCTCAACTACGCAACCGCGTGCCCCTTTGAAAGGAGAATGGGAACTGAAAAGGAAATAGAATATACGAAGAAGAGTAAAAGGGAAATTAGTAAAGATGACGAAGAAAGAAAGCAGAAAGGAGAGATAAATGAGAGGAAGAAGGAGACAACATAAATATTAGCAGAAGCAGGACCACTAAATTGCGCCCGATCTTTCTTACTCTGAAAACGAATTCCTCATGGTCTGGTGGCTACGAAGCAGTTTGCAAAACACGAGAGACGTCTTCACAATGTTGACGTAAGGAGACCCCCTCCCCCCCTCTCCAGAAATATATTACGGCCAGATTTCACACAACATTGACTCCGTATGAAGTAGCAAACAAAACCAAAAGTGAACATAGTGGCAACGGGGTTTCATGGCTAATAACTGTTTGTGTCACAATTATCCTGAAGGCTGAGATAGATCTAGAGAATTTCTCAATTTTTAGCCTACTTTTATTTCTTTATGGGAAGAAAGTAGGCTTATTCTATCACCACGTTGTCTCAACGTGTGTGTTTTGTGAAACAGTCGGTCCCGTAGCTGCTTGTGGTATATTTGCTCCATGTAAGAACGGTTGAGCCACAGAAACAGCCGTGTCTAATTAATACATGCACGCACCAGTGGAACAACGGGGGTATGGAACCCGCTTCTAGGCAACGGATTGGTAAACCAACTTCCGCGCAGGCATAATGATGTCACATCCCAACAGTTTAGCTGTCACGTGACTAGTGTTTTCTGTGTAGTCTGCGCTACGCAACAGTAGAAATGTGTTTTCCGCGTTGTTCGTTCCGCGGCTATATAACACGAGCCCGCTTACAGCTAAGAATAATCCAGAAGAGTTTTAGTTGAATTTCAGGGTGATTCAACAAGAAGTGGCAAGAAGATTTCAGAGTGTTTTGAAGTGCTGATTTCTATGTTCAGATCCGTTTCTAGGATACCACTAATTGAAACTGAGAATCCAAGTGCGTGTGCAACGGTGAACTGTAAATTGTTTAAATCAGCGATAGCGCTGTATTCATTGTAATTAAGGGAACTTGTAACAGAAGTGCCAATAAATCCAATCAGCTGAACTAGAAACCGTTATTTGCGTCACGCGTACCCCTCTACACGTGACATATTTAAAAGAAACTATCCCGGAATTTGCTAGGATAAACAGTCTTTGAAGCGTGAACCGAACCCAGATCCTCCCGAATAGAACCAGTGACCTCAATTCAGGATAGAATGCGACTTGACCCATGGGATCCGGATGTGTTGGCCTTGTACTCGTATTTAGCATCCTGTACATTGTAAACGGGTATGTGCAAGATTGGCGTGCGTGGTGACGCACCTGTGTGAGTGCCATGTTCTGCAAAAGACGCATCGTGCGCTGCTACTGTTCTCTCTGTGTTAGTTCAGTTTATGTTACCAAGTGGGGCGTGAATCCGCAGGCTGGAGCCAATTTGAAAACAATTATCGAATTTCGTGCTTCCGCGGATTGACAGACAGTGAAGCAAGCAGACAGACACGTAGTCAGAGAGAGACGAGCAGATGGACTTTTAGGTAAGGTAAATACATAGATAGGAAAAAAGCGGCCTCCGTAGTCTAGAGGTAACGTTCCCACCTCATGACTCGTAGTACGCGGGTTCAAATACCCGGCGGAGGTCGTCGAATTTTTAAAGGCGGAAAAATTCAGGGAACAAGTCCTCCGGGAGGGACTTTAAGCCGTGGGTCCCGTGTCGTAGCTTTACGGCACGTAAAAGAACCTCATATCTCCAAAGGAGGTCACTGAGCCAAATTAACGGACGTTTCCCGCCCAACAGCAGTCTCTAATACCTCTGGTAGATAGGGGAAGCATTATAGATACCTCTCAGCTAGTAGAGCCGGTCTCGCTGGCTGGGCGGGACTGATGGTAAGCACCAGTACCGGTAGGATATAGAGACTGGTAGAAATCATAGAGGGAAGCACAATGGACCAATACAGGTCTAAGTGCATGGGGAAACCCACCCTCTCCAATAACTAACTAACTAACTAAATAAGAAAAAGACATACGACAGCTAAAATAAATAGCATAAATAGTTGGTACGTATGTAGGTAGATACACAGATAAATTCACAGACATACAGGCAGGTACACAGGCAAATATACAGATAGGTAGATAGATTGATACGCAGATAGATAGATGCATAGGTAAGCAGTACGCAGATAGGTTCACAGACAGACAGACAGACGGATAAGAATGTGGGGCTAGGAGTAGGTAGATACGTAGAGAGATGTACAGAGAGGTAGATAGGAGAGGTAAATGTAAATAGGACAAATGGATAGGTAGGTAGGTAGGTAGGTAGGTACAAGCATATGGCGCGCGCTTGTGACTGTGTCGCCGTGAGCACACACACACACAGAGCTATGCGTCAGCGTTGGACGTATGGACGTACAATTACGCGTCCAAAGACTCTCTTCATTGTTATTACAGTCACCTCTGTTCGGATCCCTGGGGAGTCACAAAGGGAAACCCAAATTAAATTGCACATCACACGAATTAGGCGCAAAACTGGAGAAAATGAAACTCCATGCCCTGTCTATAACAAGCTGACCCACTCATTAACTGATTAACGAACTTCATAGTACAGACTCTTGCTTGAAGAGGTGGCGTGACAATTATTCATTTGGTCAATAAATTCCTCCAATCACGGGATAGCGCGCAGGGTCTCTTCACGCTTTACAAGTCGCAGCTGTCGCTGATGAAAGCTTTCGCCTGTTCTGGTATCGCTCTGTGTGATAAAACCTGAGATGCTGATGCTGAGATCACTTTGAAGGCAGTGCCACTAGGTGGCTCTGTTAACGTTAGTCTCTTCATATCGCCATCTGTCATTAGTTGCACATAGAGGAAACATTTATTGAGAAGACTTTGAACCTAGTATTTATATTTTTTGCATCACATCCATCTAGTGCCGAGGTCAAGAATGGTGGAACTATACCTCCACTCCCTCATCCTCCTACATGGCTTGATGCTTAATTAATTAAGCACAGGGACAACTTTATCTTACCATCCTCGAGTATATACAGATCGGCTCTGGGATTCACCCAGACTCCTAACCAATAGATACCGGGGGTAAAAGCGGCAGGGGCGCAAAGCTGACAACTCAAATCTTGTTCCGAGGTCAAGACATTACGTCTTCATAGCATCGTGGTTTGCTTCACTTTGCTTAATCCGTTCCTCCTGTACCCTTATGGTGTCGAGGTTGTTTTTCTCTTCTTGCTCATTATACAGAGGATAGGACTCCTTGGGCGGGGGATCAGCTCCTCGCAAGATCTCTACCTAAACACAGGACAACACAAACTCAGAATAAACACATACCAAACATGCTTCCGAGGGAGCGAAGACAGTACATGCCTCAGACCGCTCGGCTACCGTGACCGGCAGTGTATAAGAATAATATATAAGAATTCAGTTCGTACCTCACAGGAAACAGATCCGAACCCACGATCCCTGCTTCCGAGCGAGCGAAGACAGTACATGCCTTAGACCGCTCGGCTAC
>NW_019724601.1:3108676-3162443 GCF_002891405.2 Cryptotermes secundus | reverse complement strand
CAGATATGGTAGAGATGGAAGTGCTGAGGTAGTAGAATGACAGCATAGGTGGGTGAGGGCAAGTGCAACAACTCGAGGGAAGTTTAAGGGTGTCGAATCACGGGACCTCGGTATGGTTATGGAATATTTTTTTGAAAATGTCATTTTATGTTTTTATATAAGGTTTGCGTGTTAGCTCTCACTGCCCCACCAACACCGAGAACCCTCTTAGCGTGGGTTTTCCCACCTAGCATATGCTCATTGACTCCAGAGCAGAAGGGCCTTTTGTTTAGTCAGTAATGGGCTTCAGGGGTCGTAGACATGAGTCCGTGGTTGTATGTGAACGTGAAGTGTACCTGTGGATGAACGGTTGGGAAATTACATTAAAATATCTCAGTTAAAGAGCGAACTAAGTAGAACAGTGTTCATACAATTTATTCCTGTGCCCAGTTAGCTAACGAGCTGGGATAGCGCAGTCGGTATAGCGACTGGCTATGAGCCGGACGACCGAGGAGTCGGAGTTCTAGTCCCGGTGGGGTCAAGAATTTTCACTTCTCTAATCGTCCAGACCTGCTCTGGGGCCCACCCAACCTCATACAATGGGTACCGGGGGCTCTTTCCTGGGGGTAAAGCGGCCTGGGCGTGAAGCTGACCACTCACCTCCAACTAGTGCTGAGGTTAACAAAATGTGGATCTATACATCCACTCCCCCATACGTCTTCATGACGTAGTGCTTAATTAGTTGAACACAAGGACAACTACATTTTACCCAGTTAATTAGGCATCATGCCAAGAAAACGTATTGGGAAAGTAAAGGTATAGCTCCACCGTTCTTTACCTCGGCATTAGTTGGACGTGAATGGCCAGCTTCACGCTCCGGGCGCTTTACCTCCAGGCAAGAAAACCCAGGTGCCCAGTGCTCCCCAGATTCAGTCTGGACGCTATGGAATACAGAAAAAATGTATTTCCCCTGTCGGGAATCGAACCACAGCTGTATAGTCCGTCGTTGTGAGGAGTGAGCTGTTCCGGCTCCGTACAATTTTGTATTAATCCACATTCATATTTTGATACTAACATTTTGTAGGCAGATTTTTCGACTGAAATTTGTATACATTTCTTCAGGGAATGAAGCAGTTTTTCAGATCTGGTAGTCAGACAGGTAGCTCTGTATCCAGAAAATGGTGGCTGAGAATATTTTTCAGGTTTTCTATGGTCCTCTTCTATGATTTGCCTGCAAGATGAATTTCTTTCTGTTGTGCTGTTTATCCTAAATATAGGCATGGAAAAAGTTACCGTATTTACGCATGTATAGGCCGCGTGCGTGTATAGGCCGCAGCACAATTTTCAGACAAATTATAGAAAAAATAATTTTCTTGGAATATTATTTCAGGAGTAGAACACCCTGTATTACTAATTATGAATATAATTTTTTTTAAATGAAGTGTGATTTCGAATATAAGCCGCACCCCAGTTTTCCTCTTGAATTTTTGGCAAAAAATGTGCAGCCTATACATGCGTAAATACGGTATTAATTACATTGCTCCCACGTCTCTCCTATTGTTATTAATTTGAAAAAAAAAATAAAACGCTTGTGGGGTCACCTTGCTGTCTGTGCGGCCTCTCTGATTTGTTTTTTGTTTTATGTGCGGTCCGTGTCGTGTCAAAGCAAAGTATGCGACTAGTTCTTCCCACAACTTTTTGTTAGCCCACTTCACATATTTGGAAAAAAATAAAAAAGTCTTATTAGATCACTTAGCCGTCTGTGTGTTTTTGGATGTGGTTTGCCATTGCGAGTGTGTGTGCCGGAAATGACTGAGCGATTTTATTGCAATTTAAAAAATCCAGTTCCTGAACTCCTGAGTGGGAAATTAGTCGACGGAGTATTTTTCAGTACCCATTAGCGACCGATCAGATGAGCATATTTTTCGACTGCTGCATCATTCCCCTTCCTCCCCCCCCCCCCCCGCGTGTTACTGATCCTTCTTTGCGCCTTCATTTGTTTATCCTAAGAACATTGAGTATTTTTTACATTCGTCGACACAACAGATCCCCGTAAAATATACAAATATAGATTATTTACATTAAGAGCCTCGAACTGGGGACTTTTACATTAAATATATACGTTAATCCTTTATGATCAGTCCAAATTTGAAAGGGTTTTCCTAACAGGTACGGTCTAAAATGTTTACATGCTCAGACTATAGCTAAATATTCTTTTACAACGGTACTATAATTTAATTCTGCTCCACTCAAAGTCCTACTAGCACAGGCAACCGGTCGATCCTTTCCTGGGGTTCCTTGACTTAATATCTTAAAAACATGACATGTGTCGACCTTTATTGGGTCATCGAGATGTTGTTATCGTGTGGTATATGGGGAATTCCCGTGTTGTCTTGTAGGTGGTCGTTAGGACTCTGTCAGGGCTGTAGTGTGTGTGGTACCGTTATCGTAATGACGTTTGGTGAAGAGTACAAATCACTGAATTCCCTAATTCAGTGCAATCTGAATACGCATTTGCACTGTTGTTACATTCGTGTACTGGGAAATAGAGTTGATTTTCTGTTCCTGTTTCCGGAATGAAACTGACAAAAGGAACAAAGACTCGCTAGATATTCTTGAACGAGAAACTAAGTATTCTTCATCCGTTAGAGCAGATCTCGGTTCTCAGCTTTGTTTCCTGGCTTTTAGTTTCTAAAGCACGTGGACGAGTTGAAGTACTGAGCTGAATAACATTGGGAGACACAGAAGTGCCACGTCATTATAGAGAAAACAACGTTAATTGGAAGTTTTAACTGAGCGATGTGGACACATCCACGAGCTCGTTGTATCCCCCCCCCTCCTTTTCGAGTACTGTTAGTCGGGTTTCCTTATCCTGTTTTTCGTGTAGCTGTCTCTATTTGAGCACTGCTGTATCACGGCTATAATTAGGAGGAGGAGCGAACTACAGTTTGGCTTCTTTATTTCTGTTTCATTCCTTATTTCTTCATTTCTTGCTCTTTTTCTCCGTTAGTGGTTTGTTCTCTCTTTTTTATGACCTGAATGCTTTTTTCTTTGTTTTCTCTCCTTCTATCTATATCATTTTCTTTTCCCCTTTGTTGCCATCTTCCTTTCCTCCATCTTATTTACTACTTCCATTCCTGTCTGTTTTGCTCTCGCGTGTTTTCCTTGTTATGTTGCCTTTGTCGTCATTTATTTCCCTTTTCAATCTTCGGTTTTCTTTCATTGCATTTTCTCATCGTTTACGGATATTCGGATTGCCTAACAAGATCGACATAGAAGTTACGGTATTGATGTTTCAAAGACTAAGTCAGAGTTACTTTGCGACTGGCAGCTTACAGCCAATCAGATCATCTTGGCGCCAAGCCCTTGAGACTCACGACCATAGTTTTTTTTTCCATTTGCGGTCATAGTCCTTACGTAACATCCTCTCTGACGAGAAGATGGGTTTGTCTCTTATGAATGTGCTTGGCCTTTCGTCAAGTGTACGTATCGCAGATAGCGGATGTTATTGAAAATTCTTGCTTCAGCTCTATATACACTCTGTCAGTCCAGACTTTGCAGAGCACATCATGTCTGTGTTACGTATCTTGTGCTACAACGGCAGCTTAGTTACTTGAACGGTCGTAAACTTGACCTCCGCCAAGTTTAAGCCTCTTCTATTTTCTATGTGTGGCTTCGCCTTGTATTATACCGCGAACGTGTTAATTCTCATGACTTTGTACGACTTCTGTTTGTTGCCTGCACAATTTTGTTTAAAGACTGAATTTCTTCAAAAGTATAATTCAGCCCGTACCTCACAGGAAACATTACGTCTCCGCTACAGAGCCCAACCGGTTAGTGCTGTTTAGGGAAACAGTCGCTGTTTATTGTGAGAACCATACGGAACACACAAATACGCCTTGTGGGCAGAATACAGAGTTTTGATATTAACGGAAATGGTATATATATTAACCAAGGGATATGTTTAATCAGAAAAGGCATCACACAGTAATGAGTCTTCGAGTTTCATTATATGCGGGGAATTTCTTACCTAGCTGAGCGATTATTTGCTTATGAAGACGCGGTCTTCTCCAAGGAGGTGGCTACTCAAGTAAGTAAATTGCACTATTGTTCCTTTGTGAACTTAACTGTGAAAGTCTATAATGAACATAAAGCATTTCACAGGTCTGCATGTGCACCTGGATTCCTGCGGAAGTGTCCTTTCCTCGAACCAGTGACCCAGACATCCAGACAGTCGTTGAGCAGAACTGATGTTTTCAGGTGCTTAAATTCCACGAACGCCGCTGAGAGTTGGCACAGTTCTGAACAGAACAAGAGTGGAACAAACAGTGCGACAGTGCAAACACAGATGCTTTTTGTTTTCACAGTGAATGTAGGTATGGCAACGCGAATCCATGGCCTACAGCTTGCTTTGTCCTAGCAACAAGAATTTCAGCTCACAATTGCTTCAGAAATCCCGGTTACGGACGCTAAGTCATATTAAATTCTGATTAATACTGCGGGGGATGTTCGTAGAGAGATATGCTCTAACTTAACGGAGAAAATGTGATTGCTTCATTATTAAACAGTCTCTTAATTAGCTAAGCTGAAAAAGGTAAGGGGACAGGCGGAAGCGTAATTGGTTGAGGTACTATGCTACAAGCCGGAAGGTCTCGGTTCGATTCCCGACGAGGTCATTGGATATTTTTCAATTGACCTAAACCTTGCGGCCGCTCTATGTCCCTGGGGTCGACTCAACCTCTAACAGAAATGAGTACCAAGAATCTTCCTGGGGGTAAAGGACTGCTGGCCGGTGCGTAAGGCCGATAACCTTACCGTCATCTGTGAGCCGATTGTCTAGATAATGTGGGAGCCTCGACGTCTCGCAACTCTATGGACCTTCACGGCCTGTTACAGGGATAACTTTACCTTCGGCTGATCACAGTGACCGCGCGGTCTGAGGCATGAACCGTCTTCGCCCACACGAACACTAGGATCGTGGGTTCGAATTCCACTTGATGCATAGGTGTATGTGTGCGTTTATTCTGTGTTTGTGTTCTGTGTAGGTAGCGGCCTTGCGACCGGACGATCCCCCGTCGAAGATGTTCTACCGACTGTGTATAGATCACTTACCAACGCATAGAGCCGAACCCTTCTTGAAGAGCTGCCAATTCTGCAGCTACTCAATCATTTCCCAGCGTTTATGAAACCCGAAGGTTCATTACCGTGTTCACAAGAGCCCTCCACTGGCGGTGGGAAGCCAGCGACTAACCGCTTGAGCTACGGCGCGGCTTTATCCAATGGGCACCGTTGGCTATTTCCCCCGGAGGGATAAAGCGGCTGAGGCGTGAAGCTGACCACCTACCTCTGAGTGCCGAGGTCAGGAATGCGTGGATCTATACATCCACTCCCCCATACTCTCTCATGGCATAGTCATTAATTAGTTCGGCACAGGGAGAACTTCACCTTACCGCCATCTGTGAGCCATCTGTCTAGAGAAAATGTGGGATCCTCAACATCTCTCAACCCCATGGCCCTCCACGGCCTGTTAGAGGGATAGCTTTACTTACTTACCGTTTTACAAGGGTTCAGCTGTTGTTCCAGTGCGGTACATTTTTAAAACGGCACTGCTTACGCCCCTGCGATGGTGGTGACCTGCAAGATGCACACTTCACCCACGGAGTTGTGCCCCAGAAGTACCAGGTTCCTCCACGGGGCCAGTTTGTGTGTATAGTGAACGTGAATGCCGCCAGGAGACGACGCCTTCGCTTACCTGCACACGGGGTGAGTGACCTCCCGTGTACGGGCAGAGCCGCGAGTGTGCATTGGGGTCAGGCTTCAGTAACGGGGCTTGGCCCATAAATATACTCCACCGAAATTCCAAAATATACCACGCAACACGTCGCCACGTTGCAACAGTTCGGTTAATCAATTAGTTCTGTCTTCTGGGATATATCGCGATCTAGTCCGTTGGAAAGGAACGGACGTTTCGGAGGAACATTTTATCTCCATATTCTGCTTGCTACCTGATTCACGCTGATTTCTTGCGTGGCTTATTCTTCAAACTTGAAGGTGGTGATATGTTACTCCGAAACGTCGGTTGACTTTCAACGGACTGTACGGCGGTGAGATCCCCGGATACTACAACTTAATAAAGATCAAAGTATGCATGTTTACATTTCAACAGAGAATCTTACGATTTTTCTTCAGCATCACCTGATGATGGTGTGTCTGGGGCGAAACATGTCGTAAATTTATACCTAAGAAATGTTTGTGTGACGGGATCCCCTCAGGTTTTTATCTTAAATTATTTACGGTTTGAGGTCCTCTTGGTACCTGGCATATGATGCCGTGTAATTCAGCAAGATGGCTCAAGTGGTAACTCTTCTAACTTGTATTCAGGCTGTACCCGGTTCGAATCCCGGCCGAGACACAGAATATCCTGATTTAGATTTGAGATTTTCACACTAGTAAGTATGGAGAGCTCTGTGCCGCCTTGCAGTCTAGTACTTCTGTCTTCAGGATCAAAAACTCAGCCGATCATGGAACCAGTAACATATACAGCAGCGAGGTCTTCACGCTTACTGAGATTTTTCGTTGTTTTCTTTAGTGCCTCCAGCAATATTCCGAGATATATATTAAATTAGGCCACGACCGCTTCCTATTTATAATTGTTAACAAATCATTCGATGTTGCACAGTTTGAGTTATTGGCAGTGTCGTTAAATGAATAATAGAATCTAAATAGAGACCTCGTGGGTGCCATACTACTCTAACCGACATTTCGGTGGAACATGTCGCCTCCATCTTCAGCGTCGAAGGATAAACCAACTAAGAAACTTGACATAAAAATGGGGTTGGAAGCAACATGTTCCTCCGAAACGTCTGTTGACTTTTAACAGTGTACACGATGTTATGTCGCAGACGATATAACTCTTAATAAAAGGTTAAGAAATGGTAAAGCTATCCCTCTAACAGACCTTGGAGGCCCATAGCGTTTTGAGACTTCGAGGCTCCCAGATTTTCTAGAGGCTGTCAGCCTTACCCTTCCGTCTCCCTATACCCGCAGGAATATTCCTGCTACTCATTTCTGTTAGAGGCTGAGTCGACCCCAGGGCCATAGTGCGGCTGGAATGATTAGGTCAACTGAAAAGTCGTTACCTCATAGGGATTCAAACCCACGACCTTCTGGCTTGTAACATAGTGCCATAGGGCCATAGTGCGGCTGGAAAGATTAGGTCAACTTTAAAATCCAATTACCTCATAGGGTTTCGAACCCGTGACCTTCCGGCTTGTAACATAGTGCCTCAACTAACTACACTGCCGCGTGCCCCCACTCTTAATAATAATAATAATAATAATAATAATAATAATGATGATAATGTTTTTAGAGACTGCTACGTGATACGATGGATCTTTGGGTTCTGTCTTCCAGGCACTTCTCGTTTCAAGTCCGGTGTCCGCGTACACAAGGGTTGAAATAATTCATCAGTATGCAAATGATTCCAGCGGGACACACACACGCACACAGACACCAGCATAAATTAAAGAATTTACATATTCCTGAACGTGGGACACGGTTTTGAAATTGTGATGTGTTGAAATTCTATCCTGTCATGGCGCCTCACCTAGCAGCCCCCTTGACGTTCCTGCTAGCGTCATTAAATACGCAAAGGGAACGAAAGCGTTTCGATATTCATTGCGTAGAACAGTCGATTGTTTGTATAGTCCTGTGTGCACTTTCCGCACCAAATCTATCGGCGAATTCCAGTTTGCCTTTATTCGTGCGTTTGGAATAGCTCGTTACATTTCAGCTGAAAACAGCATTTGTTTTGCTTTTGCAGTATTTATTTGTTTTGTAGCTTGCTGTGGGGAAATCAGTGGAGGATGATGGTCATTGATATTAATTTCATCTGCATATGACTTCTGCCGATCACAATGGCCGCCCAGTCTAAGACCATGAACTGTCTTCGCCCGCTCGAACGCTGGAATCGAGGGTTCTCCCCACTCGAGGCATGGATGTCTGTGTGCGTTTATTCTGTTTGTGTTGTTCCTTGTGCAGGTAGCGGCCTTGCGACGGGCTGATCCCCTGTCCAAGGAGTCCTACAGACTGAGTATAGGATTAAGAAACTGAAAAAGCGGTCAAGTTCCAAAGGGCTTTAGAGACTGAGAGTGAGGCGTTGGGGGATTATGACTGTGGGCAAAATTGAATTTTCTTGTAGAGTGTGTTTTGTCAGAGAACTTTGAGGCATATATGAGAATTAGGGTTCATGGAAGTAAGTAGGAAGATTGATTTCTCCTGAAATATGACGCCTAGCAGTCTGGTAAAGGGTAATCGACGTTTCGGTATTCTTCTAAACTACTGTTCATACTCCTGTTGATTCCCTCACAATCTTGATTCTAGTGTTTCCTCTTCCTGTATCCTTATCACGTTTTCCCCATGGTCGGATTGTTCTTATATCCTGAAGACGGAAGCTTCACATTCTAACGAAACGTCAGTAAATTACTACCAGACTGCAAGACCTCACATCCCTGAAGGCAGTAGTCTTTGCAGTTTATAAGTGTCATGCTTCAAATTCGGGAGATTACAGGTTAGAATCTCTGCTCGCACACATTTTCTAGTCTTCTCAGTATGTTACAGTCTTCACTAGCCGTTGCTTGGTAGCTGATTCCAACGGCGGACTTCCCATTTTCTCTAGTTCTCGAACTGTGTCCGGCCTCAGCTACCACCTTCTCACAACAGCTGAATCCCAGCGGTTATCTAAGTCTCTATCTCACCAACCAACTCACTTGTTTTGCTATTAACATCACAGCACGGATCCCGCAGAAAACACCATTCCTATGTTGCAGTGTAGTTGTTGTCTTGGAAACACGCACGTTCGCCGAGCCGTTATTTAGCAACGACCGTTGTTTATTTCGCTGTTGTTGTCTAGCAACTGGTCTGCTACGATTTTAAGAGTACGTAGATGAAATTCAGTCTTTAAGGAACCTGAGAAGCAACATCTCATTTAGTTCACTGCTGATTTGGGGCCAAGTACTCCAGTAAAGAGGATAATAGAAGTTGTAGGTAAAGATGTCTCGACTCTATCTCAGACTTAACAGTTATACGGATTACTATGCTTGTATGTATCTTGATTGTACATATTGTTAGAGTAAAGTTTGTTTACTGTACAATGGTTATTGTCGCTGACAGTTGGTTTTGTAGGCGAAAGTATTCCAGCATGACGCATAGCTGAGTAACAATGTGTTTATTGCACTGAATACGGCTCTAGACGATTCCAATCTTAATCTTCATGCTCTTTACGATAGGTAATAAGATGACAGAGCAGGTATAAAACATGAATGCCACTTCTGAAAATAAGATCTCTCTCTTGCAGTACAGGATCTTTCTAAAATAAGTCGCACTTGTCGCTGAGTCAGCGATTTGACCGTGTTCCACATCAGTGGCAAAGTGGGCGAAGACAGTGTCCCAGGATAAGGGGGAGCAGAAAACCCCCATGCGAAGCGCGATACAGCTCTTCGCCGGTGTATGGATTGATGGAGAAATACCTGGCCACCTCGATCACCTGACTTCATCATAGCAAGATTTTTTTTTTGTGAATCTACAGCAAGGATCGGATCGCCTCTGTGGTCTAGTGGCCAGAGGTCCTGGGTTCGATTCCCGACGCTACCAGATTTTCTGAGAATTAGTGGGTCTGAAACGGGATCCACTCAGCCTCATGAGTATAATTGAGGAGCTGTTTCAAGGAAAAGCGGCTCCGGTCTATAAAACCGAGATTAACGGCCGAGGGTTCGATACTGTCTTCTGTTATGTGACGTCATGTAGCTGGAGGGTGTAGGTACAGACGTACAGAGGATCCTGCAGCCTTTATCTTCAGATACACCGAAGAGCGTAAGTTAATCTTAATATTCCTCTACGTAAACAAATCTGATATGCAAATGTAGGAATAATTAGAAACACGTGTATATTTTCATTTGCATATGCAACAATAGACGTGGTTTTGATTTGTGAATAGATTTGCTGACAATTTAAGAGTTCGTACCTACAAATAACTACATCACTACCACTATCTCCACAATTTACAGTTCGCTAGAGTACAGAGTCTAGTATTCTCAGTCTGTTACACTTTCTACTAGTCGTTTCATGGTAACGGCTTCTAACAGTGGAGATTTTTCAGTTTCCGCGCTCACTGCTCCAACCAACTCCCAGGCTGGCGGCCATCTCACACCAAACTCCTAGTCTTCTCTTCACATCCGGACTTTCAACTGGGCACTCTTGCAACTAACTCTTTTCTTCACAGCCTCCCGTACTGAGCTCTGCTCTCAATTAAATTTATCATGTGCTTATAACATCTCGGCAAGGACCACTCTATTGTTGGGTCCAACTGTTGCATTATTAAGAATCTGCTGCCTAGCAACGGGAACGTGTTTAATGATCCGTTGCCCAGAAACGGTCGCTGTTTACAGAGTCACTGCTTAAGAGCGGGTCCATGCGTCACAATATGGAAACCTTGAATTAAGTTCTTTACCACAAAACTGACTTGAAGGAGAAGAAGAAGAAGAAGAAGTAGAAATAAAAGTGGGACAAGAACGGTAATAAGAACAGCATGGCCATTCCCGAATTGTATTTCCCAGAACGAGCCTGCATGCAGCTAGGTAGGAAGTCCAAGGAGTTCAGATTAGATTCGTGACGTCTTCCGCGTAATCGAGGTGAAGGTTTATCCAGATTTTACTGGGAAAGTTTACACTCTAACTTGGTATCTGCATAATTAGTCCTCCCACAAACGCATATCAACTGCTGTGTAACACACCCTTCAGTCACACTAACCCCTACTTACACGACACTGCAAATTAATTCGTTTTTCAGTGTTGGAGTGTAATTTTGTGGACCCAACTAAAACCCTGCTTGTGCGTGGAGCCCATTTTGTTACAATTTAATTAAAAAAATCGCGTCGAGGACTTGTACTGCAGTTTATTGAATATATTGCTATATATGTTCGTTTGACTGCGACTAAATTAAACGGATAATGTGAATGCCCCAGGTTTCTGTCTTAGAACTGGGTTCATGCCCCGTACTATGTTGGGCTTCACTTTCTCACGGTGGTGAGACTACTCGTATGACACCGTGAAGTGTGGTAGAAGTTTATGGCCCTTTTTGGAGGAATGTACTGCCTCCGTCTTCAGAGTCGAACAGCAAGCTAAGCAACTCTGCTTTTTGCTTGCCTTATGTTTCTACCCTGAAGATGGAAGCGATATGTTCCTCACAAACGAGGCATACCCCAATTTAACTGGCCTTGCAACTAAGAAGACTTCACTGTTCTTAGCCTGGGCGTTGAGAATTTCAATTGGAATATTTAGCATTCAGTGTTGAGATGTGGTCCGGTCTAGAAAACCGAGATTAACGGCCGTGGGGATCCGTTGCGCAGACCACGCGACACTCTCTATCCGCTAACGTTGGCACTGACTTCGCCGACAAGCGGCGGTCGCTCGGTCGGTATACATCGCTTGCGGACTAAAGCCACGAAGTTCGTTTTTTTTGTTGAGGTGGTAGGATAAGTTTTTCTCACTGATCTAAGACGCTAAATAGGGACTATATTAAGGCCATAAGAGCTAATGTTTGTGAACGATGTATATCGTGCGTAGCATCGAAATACAGTAAACATTTGTAAAACCGGTTACAGTTAATCCGAATGTCGGATAATCCGGACCGAAATATGAATAATCCTGTTCGCAGTTGAGTACATTCTTTAAAAAGGCGCATGACAGGAAGGCAGATGAGTCACTTGTCTGTTCAGACAAAACTTGAGACAGTCTCTTCAAACCTGCATTGTTACGTTCAGAAACTAGTTACAACTTCTGAGTCTTATATCGATGAATAAATGTGTTGTCTTTTTATATTTTTTAAATAAAGGCTCTACAGTGATATTTTGTTATTTATTTTCATCAGTCCTACTTATTAAATTTTCCATTTCTAATTTTTTTTTTTTTTTGCCTTTTAAGGTTACCTTTTGCTTCACTAATCCGGATTATCGCTTAATTCGGATGTCCTGCCCCCAGTTGCTTTGTGTTATCGAGTGTTTATTGTACATAAGTGTGGACATTATGGAAAATATCACTAAACTGAAAGACACAGTGCAGTCCATTGCCTTGAAAGTTTCTTGAGCCGACCTCAATGGCCGCGCGGTCTAAAGCATGAACCGTCTTCGCTCGCTCGGTCGCTGGGATCGTGGGTTCGAATCCCACTTTATGCATGGATGTCTGTGTGAGTTTATTATGTGTTTATGATGTTCTGTGTGTAGGTTGCGGCCTTTCGACGGGCTGATCCCCTTTCCAAGGAATCCTACCGACTTTGTAAAAGATCAGTAAACTGAAAAAGCTGCCAGTGTTCAACAAATGGCTGTAGAGCCATAGATAGATAGTTAGAAAATTTTCTTGTCGGTGCGGCTTGAGTACAGGCATTGCGTCGTGTTTGTTGCGTTACATTTATATGAGCTGTACCGAAGAACGAAGTTGCAGTTTCCTTGTATGGGCAGGAAAGTTTGTACTGAAGTTACGGCATGTCGGAGTGACACAACGCCACCAGTTGCCAACTTGATCTACCGCGTCATCGAAGTAAAATGCGAGGGTGTGGGTTCGATTCCATAGCTGACCCCCAACAGCATATATTGGAAACTCGATTCTCTATGTATGTGTAGATTTGTTTCAAGACACTCATCAGGTGCTGTAGATCCTACGCAACGGCAGAAATAACGGAACAACTTCAGTTTAAAATTTTACTTTAATGGTAATTTGAAATTTTAAGCAAGATAATACGTCAATAATTTGCTTTCAGGTATACTAAAAAATTAAAAAGGATAATGCCTGCCCCTAAGAAAGCCCCGCATTCTGCGGCGTACACCCCTACGCCAGATAATAGTCAGAACAATTAAAAATATTATGTTTTATGCTACTTGGAATTTTATTTTTATTTTATAAAAGAAATATGTAATTTAAAAATAACAGTTAAACTTATAACGCAAAGAGAACGAAAATTTATGAGTGACGTATTCATGTAATGATCGCCTGATGATGACCCTACAGGGTCGAAACATATAACAATATTTCCACACAGTAAACGAATACTAATACTACCCTTTTGAACCTTCTTGATCTTTTTCAGTTTCTTAATTTCGTGTACACAGTCGGTACCGTCGGTACGACTAGGCTGTCGCAAGGTCGCTACCTACACACAGAAGAACACAAGCACAGAATATATGCACATAGACATCCATGCCTCGAGTGGGAAGAACCCACGATCCCAGTGTTCAAGCGGGCGAAAACGGTTCATGCCTTAGACCTCGCGGCCACTGTGACCGGCACTTCACGCCAGTTCTGAAGATAAAATTAAGACAGAGAGAAAAACCGGTCTTTGATATGAGGTTCTTATAGATAAGACTCTCCCGTATATGAAGCCGTGTAGCCTGATAGAAGTTCAGTCACATTACGGAGAAACGTACTGCTTTTATCTTCAGGATGGAAGTGTATGCCAGGCAAGTAGCAGGCAGCAAGCAGAGAAACCGGACTGCACGGAGTCATATGCCAGAAGGTACCACAGTTCTAAGAGGTGCTCTCTACTTTTCAGTCCCGAACATAATTATTTAAGGAGCCGGGGTAGCTCAGTCGGTATAGAGACCGGCTACGGGCTGGACGACCAAGGGTTCGTGTTTCGAGTCCCGGTGGGGTCAAGAATGTTCATTTCTCCATTTCGTCCACTCTGGCTCTGGGGCCCACCGAGCCTACTGGGTACCGAGGGCTCTTTCCTCGGGGGTAAAGCGGCCGGGGCATGAAGTTGATNGCTGGACGACCAAGGGTTCGTGTTTCGAGTCCCGGTGGGGTCAAGACTTTTCATTTCTCCATGTCGCCCACACTGGCTCTGGGGCCCACCCAGCCTACTACCCAATGGGTACCGACGGCTCTTTCCTCGGGGGTAAAGCGGCCGGGGCGTGAAGTTGATCGCTCACCTCCAACTAGTGCCGAGGTCAAGAATACGTGGATCTATATATCCACTCCCCCATTCGTCTTCATGGCGTAGTGCTTAGTTAAGCACAGGGACAATTTACTTATACATAATTATTTAAGAAATACATGGGCCCCTGGGGACAAGGAGTGTTTGCACCAGTTTCTGTAGCGTCTCTCTACTGCGACCCTGGTATCCTAGACACATGTAAAGCTTTACCATACCAGAACATGCGGTACACCGTACGAGGGCAGTTCTTTGAAAAAACTTAATATATATGGAAATTTCAAAATGTCGGTACACAGCTCATTGTGGTTGCTGGTGACGGGGATGCTCTGATGTCACGAGACAAAGGGACGCCGTCCGAAGAGTTCTGCTCCAATACAAAGCAACGATCTTAATCATATGCAAACGTTGGCGCTACTTTCAGCAAATATGGCAGACCATTGAAAACACTTGCTGTTAACGGCATCCCGGCATATCGGGGCTGCGGACTGCTTTGTGTCCACTGTGAGAACACCGTGGCGAGTTACGTCGTCATTAGAAGGGCACTATATTCTGTTTTCAAGGCACTTCATATATTCATACGCCGGGGGGAAATTCAGACATAACACAGACTTCTCTTAAGACGCACCTTGTCTCGTAGGGTGGAGGGTCTTATGTTTAGAACATTTCGATTCCTGTGTCATATTTGCACATGACTAATAATATTGGGTGGCCGCTTCTGTGGGCTAGTGGTCAAAGTTCCTGCTTGCAAATCCAAAGGTCCCGGGTTCGATTCCCATAGCTACCAGATTTTCTGAGAAGTAGTGTGTATGGAACGGGGTCCACTCAGCCTCGTGAGGATAATTGAGGCGATATTTCAAGGAAATAGCGGCTCCGGTCTAGAAAACTGAAATTAACTGCCGTGGGGATCCGTTGCGCTGACCACGCGACATCCTCTATCCGCTAACTTCGCTGACAAGCGGCGGTCGCTTGGTCGGTAGAGTTCGCTTGTTGACTACATGCTTACTACCTCCATTTCTACCCTACCTCCCCATCTCTTTCTGCATTTTTATTATTTTCCTCCCTCTCATTCCTTCGTTCCTTATTTATTTACAGTCTCTTTCTTCTTGTGTCATCGTCCATTTGTTTGCAGTTCCCTCCCTCTTCTTCCTTCGTTCGTCCTTTCCTTACCGTCTCTTCCTCCCTCCTTTTCTTGCTTCTTTCGTCTTGTATTTCTTTTTATTTCCCACCCCTTATTACATAGAGGATGGTCGCTGTAGCGCAGCCGAAACATTCGACTGCCTGGGACGGCAAAGTTTACAGACTTTGTCCTTTTATTTTTATTAAACTAGAATTAATTTGTACTGATGTTTTTATTTTCATATCGTGACCTTTGACTGGCAGTGAGCTCAACCTGTTAAGGAGCACCTAGGTATCTACGAAACATGTCGTCATACCCCACATACAAGACAGCAGTACAGTCACCATCATGAGAACTTCAACGTTTCGTATTCGTCTATTGATATTACATTCAAAACTTAGTTATGCTACATAAAATTTTGTAAGCGTGAGATGAGAGGTTACTGGTTACCATAGCAACGAGCAGTCGAGCGGCGTGAAGCTGCATGAACGTAAATTTATGTAATGGGTCGCGAACGAGAGAGCAGTCTTTTGTGTCACTGTTTCGTGTTTGTTTTGCGAATACTGATATTTTTATCTGGATATATGAAGTATTGTACACTGTATTAAAGAGGCGATTTACGATTGGATACTTGTGCGTATCATTCGTGGGAGATTGCGTTAAACTTCAGCCTCAAGTATCACTCGATAGTTTGTCGGTGATGGAAAGGAATAAGGGAGAAAGTGGATAGTTAATAGTGTGTGTGTGTGTGTGTGTGTGTGTGGCGAACCAACACATTTGTAGGCTCAGAAGGTTGACATAGGCTAAGAACAGAGCTTGCCAAATAACAATGTTAACTAATATGAACTGAGGGAGCCAGTTGAGAGTTGTGATCTGCGAAGGGGAGAAGAGATTGCAGTTGCAGCAGAGAATAAGAATTGAGGGAGTTTCCGGAGTTGGCTGTTGGCAGAAAAATTGAGAAAAAATGAAAAGAAAGGAATTATGCTGTGCAAAGAAGTCTTCATAGTGTTCTGCAGTTACAGCGATACTGTTATAAATCCGTTGCCAGGATACGACTACTGAAGACGGGGAGCACTAATGTGTGTAGCGGTGAACTATGAAGTGTGGATATACCAATAGCTCTGTAATTACATGTAGTCCTGATTGGTGTTTATAAGCGGTCAATAAATCCAATCCAAAACCCGTTAATAGTCACCCTTAAACGTGACACTGTATTTGTGTTCGTGAGGTGTTGGGTTCGAGTATAATTCGGGCTATCTTGATTGAGGTTCTTCGTGGTTTTCCTTAGCCCTTCCAGGCATATTCCGGGATATTAGTACCCTCAATTAGGCCACGACAGTTACGTTCTACATCCATTCCAACTCAACCATCATCACTCCATCAAATTCTGAAAGCGTCGTTAAATAACCCACAAAAATATGTACTCCAGATTGGAGTACAGTTTTCCCAATAAAACTGTAAGCATCGAACATGCTGCAGATTTAGGGTAACTATGGCCGCGCCACAGCTCAAGCGGGCCAGAAGTGGCCGCAGTACAAGGGACTTAGTCCCACCCCACTAGCAATAAAAAAATAATAGGGTAGCTATCCACGTGACTGCATCACGCTGTGTCAGGACTTGGAAAAGGCCAGAGCAATGAAACGTCACAGGCCTGCAGTGATCTTCACACATGCGCGAACCGGATCCATTACGCCATTAACTTTTGTTCATTCATTCATACAGGAATATGTCACACATGCTGTATCGCTCCGCAAAGAAGAAACAGTCCCCACAGCTGCGCAGGTCAATACTAAGCAACCTGAATAAATGCAACGGCTGCGGGCTGTACTTGCTTGGCTGATCGGACGAAGGAACAGTTTCATGTATGCGAAAAGGTCTGTATGATTAGATGCAGCACCTGCGCAGTAGCTACTGATTCCAGAAATTCACGTCCGTTCTTTTCGTTAAAACGTTTCAGTGGGTTTCTTCTGTTATTGGATCGATCTTCAGAAAACGCTACGTTCTGTAAGCATTCCAAGACGATTCCTTGGGAAGATGTCCATGGACCTGAACGCAAGACTATGAACGCTCAGCACACATTCATAACTTCGGCTTCCTCTCCGCTGGAAGAGCCCTCGGATTACCCTGAGCGTATTGCGCCTCAAGAGGAGAAGAAGGCCTGATCATGAATAGTGAATAAGTATTTGGTAGGAAGGGGGATTTGAAGAGAACAGCCCAACAAGTGGAAGGATCGGACGAGAAAAGCGGAAATCTCACCATGCCCAAACAGTTCGGCCCATTCTAGCAGAATGTAAAACTAATTTTAATCTGAATAGTAACCACTACACCATCCTGCTTCATCGAAATAAACGTTGCAGTTAGTAGTTTGTTTTATTTATTTGCTTCCCCCAGTGCATATTGGGTAGGAGGCTAGGTGGGCCCCAGAGCCGGCCTATTGGCTGTGGAGAAGATCAAAATCTTGCCCCTTAAGGGGATCGAAGCCCAGCCGTCGGTCACATAATCTGTCGCTATACCGACTGAGCCATCCCGACTCCTACTAACACCAAGACCAAGGCTACATTTAAACTGAATCAGATACACAAAATTTCACACTTTTTATTTTAAGAGTTTGTAATGTTGGTAGACAAGTAATATTCACGTCTCTTCTTTACTTAATTTGTTAGTTAAGATTCAGGAACAAAATTGTCTTGGAAGAAATATTAAAAAGTTTGTCTTTTATATTACTGCAACGGAACGTTATATGGAAGTGCTAAATTATAACGTTAATGAAAGCAACTCTCTCTCTCGCCCGGAGCACGACTTCTTGCTGTCTGGGTATCTGCTACAACCACTGGAACCTAATGCCATTATTTCGTACAATCAAATCCAGTCGCAGGAAGCCCAGATGAAAGCTGTAAGACTCCCACGGCTTCGCTTCTCTGTCTCTCAGCCCAACTGTTCTTGCTTGAAGACAAGAGAAACCTTTCATCTCACCGCTCCATTCCTACAGATTATTCTGCGATACAGTTTCACTGGGTAAATAAATCTGGCCTAAGTACTGTGCGGCATGTACTGTCTTCGCTCGCTTGGAAACCGGGATCATGGGTTCGAATCCCACTCAGGGCATGGATGTTTAGTTTGTGTGTGTGCGTTTTTCTGTGTTTGTGTACAGGTAGAGGCCTTGCGACGAGCTGATCACCCGCCCAAGGAGTCCTACCGAATGTGTAAGATCTAGAAAAACCTAAGTGAACGGAGAAGTTCATGGAGGTAGGCCTAGGCCCACTGGGGCTGTAGTGCCAAGGAAAAAAAAAGTATTGTGCTGTATACATGACAAATTTGAGGTTCTCACAGCCGTGACTATTAAGTGTAGTCTTCTGGAATGTGATGCTATTACGGACATTTCAGAGAACATACTGCTTCCATCTTCAGGGTCGAGAAATTAACCGATTAAATGCGCAACAACCATAGGAAATTCATCGTTCCTTTTCCTCTTTGCCACTAACTTCCTGGAATTATTATACGACCCTGAAGATGAAGGCAGTATTTCTCTCCCAAACATCAGTATGCTTCTACTGGTCTGCACGGAGTCACCGCCCAGAAGATATCTACTCTTACAGATATTTGTATGATTATATGAAAACGCACTAATTTACGGGACGTACTAGGTTCGAGTTTCGTCGAAGGAAGGCCAAGTGAAGGATTCCGTGGTTTTCCTCAGCCCCTCCAGGCAAAATATCAAGGCACTATCGCTTCCTCCTAAACCTTTACCAATTCATTATTCATTTATCATCGTTCATAGTGCAGATACTCACAACATAGTAAATTCTCTTCCCTCACTCCAATAGTAGGACTACGTTGAAATGTTCTGTTTTTCCTGCACATGTTCGAGTCGCTTCATTTTTTACATGACATTACATTACATTACAGAAAACTATCGACTGATTTACATAGACGCAATGCGAGAGGATCGGCAGTTACCCGGTTTGGTTTCTGGTTGAAGAACGGTTGTCTTCATGGAAATTGTTGCTCTTCTTCCTACACACATACGCACACTCACATTCATTCACAGTCACTCACGCACACTCACCCTCAGGCGCACAGACACAAGTTATTTCAAGCTCATGTATTCAATAGCATGAGATAAGGTAAAGGTAATGCTCTCCCTGTAACAGGCTATGGTGGCCCATAGGGTTGTGAGACGTCGAGGCTCGTACATTTTCTAGACAATCGGCTCACAGATGGCGGTGAAGTTGTTCTTTACCTTCAGGAAGATTCCTGGTACTCATTTCTGTTAGAGGCTGAGTTGACCCCAGGCCATAGAGCGGTTTGGAAGGATTAGATCAGTTGAAGAACTCCACCTCACAAGGAATCGAGCGCGCGACCTTCCGACTTGTAGCATTTTTTATTGCTAGTGGGGTGGGACTAAGTCCCTTGTACTGCGGCCACTTCTGGCCTATTGTACCAGCCCCAGATGATAGGTGAGGGTGATTGTGGAGCAATTGGTGGAATGAAGATTGGCAGGTAAACCGAAGTACTCGCTACCGTATGCCCTTCATTAGCGTAAAGTTAATTGAATTAATTGTAACCTAGCTACGGGGTACGCGGTATCGTAGTTGGTTGAGGCACTAGGCTACAAGCCGGAAGGTCGCCGGTTCGATTCCCGATGAAGTGGATTTTTAAAATTTACTTAATTCTTTGAGCTACAGTAGAAGATTGTGTAACAAGGATTGCTTGTCCTTACAGATTCTTATCACAGAATTTCCCAAGTATATTATTATTTGGATGAATTCTCCAAGAAGTACTTCAAAGACACAAATTACACATTTTTACATTTACATGGTAACTCGTTTATTTCATGTTGTCTCGTTTCTGTTTCAGGTCACGTGAACTGGACTTCGACTACAGTACAGAATTCAGGTACGAGCACATCAGAACATTTGTGTTTCACTGGGATGAACAAGTTACTAAGTTAGCTTTGAGGCACAATTACCCACTTCCGAAAGAAATCTCTGCTCATTCCGTACGTTGAGAAACATCGCTGGAAGCGTTTATCTTGTCTTTTCAGAATTTGTTGTTCCAGTAAACACATATATAGGAAGAGGAAATGCATTTCCTGTTGTTTTCAAACAACATAGAGACTGAACTCTAAGTTCCAATACCAACACACTGGAAGTTTTGCTTAAAAGCCTGGTATCTTGACCCTTTTACTTCTAAGTACGGAATTCATTTAAATATACAGGGTGATTCTAAATTATTGCCAGGGGTTTCCGTGGCCTATAATTTTGACACCGGAAACAACAAAATAAAACTGCTTACTGCACTTTGTAGGCATGGAGGTGAAGGCGGTTATGAACAACCTCCAGTCGTTTGTGATGTGCCAAACTGCAGAGAAGCTGGTCTAGGTGATTTTTGTGGTCTTCGAGGAAACGCTTTCTGGGTACGATCAACAACTTCCTGCGAAGTGCTCTGTCTTTCCGGTCCTTTTAGGTGCAGTACACTACCAGTCTCTTGAAATTGCTTTAACTAAAGTCGGATAGCATTATCTGAACGTGGAGCTTTTCCGTTTTGAGTTCTGTAACGACGTTGCGTTTTGATAACGGACTTTGTTTTCGTAAAACCGAAGTACACACTTTGCTTTCTTCTTGAACACTCGCAATTTGGAAGTATGACGTCATATTTTCTCTAAGATATGAGTGCGGCGAGTAGAACGTTCGACGAACAAAACTTTTTTAATTTCACTTTCATATTCCTTAAGCAGTTTTATTTAATTATTTCCGGTTGAAAAATTACATGCTATGGAATTTTGAATCACGTTGTATTTAAAGATTCTGTTCCTGCCTCGCGATATAAATCAAAATTAAATTTTACTCATTAACTTTAATGTAGAATACCAAATTTAATCAAACTTGTCATAGTAATTTCAGAAATATGAACAAGATAGAAGACTTCTCCATTAAAAGCTAATTTTACCCACTCATTGTACGGAGCGATGAGCTGGGAGTACTGTCTGTTTTAGTGTACAGATTACCTTAACATAGGCCTAGTGTCTATCAGAGATCACAGAATTTCGTAATTTCCTCACGGTATGAGTGCCCTACCCAGACAATAGATCGGTTCACCTTGTTTTCCCATCACTGCATGCTCTGTTTCCAGATTGATTACACGTTACAGTAGGAGAGAACTTAGCAGGAAACTTTACACAAAGTTCCGTGCCGTAGTATCCGGTTACCTTTATAAAATAAAGACTAGATTCACATAGAAATCCGTAACAATAGGCACTACCTTTCTTTATTTCCGGTGAACACAAAGAATTCAGAGGCACCTTGACCGCCTAGTTCTCTTGGTTCTGCACTGTTATCTATAACGGGACCTTGGTCCGGTCTAACGAGTCCAAGAAGCAGTGACCGCCAATTGGCCCAGAGTATTATGAATGAATTCATCGTTCAGTTTATATAAATGAAGTCTTAAAGACTTTTTTTATTTATTAATTAAAGACTGGGTAACCCAGAACTTAATTACAATTAAATCTCCTTGGATAACTAACGATTATATTTTTCTAAACCTAATATACTACATTTAAAGACTTTACAGTAATTTTCATTGGGTGTATTTTGGCGTGTTATTACGAGTATATAAGGAAAGAACCACTGGGAAGACCAAGGCGTAGGTGGGTGGACAATATTCAGATGGATCTTCGAGAGATAGGATGGGATGGTATGGATTGGATTGATCTGGCTCAGGATAGGGACCAGTGGAGGGCTCTTGTGAACACGGTAATGAACGATCGGGTTCCATACAATTCTGGGAAATTCTTGAGTAGCTGGAAAATTGGCGGCTCCTCCAGAAGGGCTCAGCTACATGAGTAAGTAAGTAAGTGATATACAATTCTTTTGGTATCCGTTGTAACACAACAACGAAACGGTCTAGGTCAGCATCACCTTAGCTACATGTTTCGGCTTTTAAAGCCATCATCAGGCAAATGAGGCACGGACCAAACAATTAATACCAAATAATACTACTACACCAATACAACGGGCCTCCAAGCAGTTAACTATTCATGTACAAGTCATGAATATACCGCTATTTGTCCTCTGGAATATAACAACAAGATTGCATCACTGACCTCGTAATATGAAACATTACATAAATAGTTTTTAACCATAATTTATTGTATAACTTTCGTTTTATAATAATTTTATTGTATTTTCATACCTTGTATTATTATAGTGTAACACAGTTGACAAGTAACCAGCTCTACTGTCACATTGAAATGCAGTTCAATAGTGTGTGAGTGCAATAACCATGTATTTGCCTGATGACGGCTTTAAAAGCCGAAACATATAGCTAAGGTGACTTTGACCTAGACCGTTTCGTTGTGTTACGACGGATCCCAATAAAGAATTGACTTCACAATAATTACTTTAAAATTAATTCGATAAGAAGACTGAGCTTTACGTGTTAATAACTTTTATATCGCTTCGCACCACAGTGAGCTCTGAAACCAAATGTCTGCGTGTGTTTACTTGAGGTCAGAGTCGTGAGGAAGGGAAATCCAGTGCACGTAAGAATAAGACGATTAATAGCTAAGGTTGGCAGAAATGGCGCACGTATACTCACTGGGAGCGTCACGCATTGTTGAGCTGTTGCTGTCCCAGATTGAAGTAATTTATTGATAACGCCAGTTCTGCAATGTATCGTCACCTTAATACTTAGTGGGTCTATCTCCACATTTCGTAACAAAGAAAACAAGAGTCTAATGTTAGAAACACGAAATGATGAATACATTTTTTATTGCTAGTGGGGTGGGAGTAAGTCCCTTGTACTGCGGCCACTTCTGGCCTATTGTACCAGCCCCAGATGATAGGTGAGGGTGATTGTGGAGCAATTGGTGGAATGAAGATTGGCAGGGGAAACCGAAGTACTCGGAGAAAACCTGCCCCAACGCCATTTTGTCCACCACAAATCCCACTTGACCAGACCCGGGATCGAACCCGGGCCGCCGCGGTGGGAAGCCAGCGACTAACCGCTTGAACTGTGGCGCGGCCATGAATACATTTAAAAAAGATAAAGTTGTCCCTATGCTTAACTAATTAAGCACTACACCATGAAGGCGTATGGAGGAGTAGGTGTATAGACGCACGTTTTCTTGACCTTGGTACTAGCTTGAGGTGAGTGGTCAGCTTAACGCCCCGACCGCTTTACCGCCGGTACCCATAGCCTGGATGGACTCCGGAATGGGTAGGGACGACATTGAGAAGTGAAAAATTGTTGCCCCCCACCGGGACTCGAATGCGGACCACTTTGGTCGTCCATCCTGTCGCCAGTAGCTATACCGACAGCGCTAACCAGGCTCCCCGTTAATATCACTAAAATTTATATAAAAATTATACTTCCCGTCGAATATTCCACGAGTATTACTTTTATAGTATATGTTGTAATACAGGGTGTTTCACGACTTTAGGGCATAACTGCAGGAGGTTTATATAAACATGTGTCCGATTTTGGACGGTTACGGAGTTATGACCTTTTTTCATTCCCGTACACGCCGTCGTGTGAACCGCGTCTGTCATCTGGCGGGTCGCTATTTTTAGCCAGCTACAGACAGGGCGTTCTCGTTATCTCGACACTTGAGAGCTACCTAAGGCGGGGTGGGTTGGTATGTACGCGCGCGGTTCACAATCGAGCGGCAGCCTGTGTTTCGGCCGGCGGTGGCGTTTTCGAAAATCAGCTTTAAGCACCAATAAATTCAAATTAAATGTAATTTCACGAAGTTAACTTTACATTCATACTTTAGATGTATCATGTATTGTGCTGGTTTATTATTTTTTTCCGTTTGTCAGTAATCGTTACCTTTTATTCTGAGTTTAAAACGGTCATAACTCCGTAACCGTCCAAAATCGGACACATGTTTATATGAACTTTTTTGTTCACAAAGACCTAGAAAATCACCTCCTGTAGTTATGCCCTAAAGTCGTGAAACACCCTGTATTTCAATTAAGGGACACAGTATAATTAATATTGGAGTTTTGGTTACGTAGTTTTGTAGACTTGCACGTGCTTGTAATATCATTAAAAAGTTTGGGGAAGAACTTGTCCTCTATAACTTCTCTCATATGCTTCCACAACAGCGCTCGACTGAAATGGAACGAGATTAAATTATGAACCTGTCTTTATCGGAGAATTCCTCCCTTCCCAAGAATGCATGATGTAAGTTAATAAAAATCCCTCCCCCTCAATATTTTGGAACTTCTTAATAAGGAAACGCTAATGGAAAGTAAGAATATAACGGCACATTGTCAGCTTGTGTGCGTATTATTGTTTTCTGGTAATATCACTTCTGTTTTTTCTGCATTGAATTTTTCTGAAAAGGAATTTTCCTGTCACAAGTTGGAAAGAATTATTTTCCTGTTGCTTCCACTTTGGAGCATAGAGCATCCGTGAAACGCTTCGTTTCACTTCAGTTTCTTAATCTTAGATAGTCGGTAGGATTCCTTGGACGGGAATCAGCCCGTCACAAGACCGCTACTTAACACAAAGACACAATGAATGCAAACAGACGTCTGTGCCTTGAGTGGGATTCGAACCGATGATCCCAGCGTTGGAGCTAGTGAAGACATTTCATGCCGTGGCCACCATTTACAGTTTATAAGAGGAATTAAAACAGCCGAAACAAAGCAAAACAGCTCTGCGGAAGAGGGTTGGATGTAGTGTTTTTAGGCGAAAGGAATTTGGAGCGATAGGTGAAAGTCCTAAGTACTCTGTTATATCCAGTGTTTCCTTGAATTTTACGAGTATTGAAATGTAGACCCGTGACTCGAAAATATTCTGACTTAGCCCAAACAGAACATACTTCTATAATTTATCTTCTGGAGCTCTCCCACTGCTGAGAGTAGTCGTCCCCCTCCCGTTCCCACGCAGCTAAACCGAACGGGTTAGCGCAGACGTCGTAACCCTCTAAACTCGTATTCGGGAGATGCTCGGTTCAAATCTCGGCCGCGACCTGACTTTTCTGTTTTCTTCAGTCTCTTCAGGAAAATTACACGATAATGCGTTGTATATCGGAAATGTAATGAAAATAGAATCGACAGTAATAACTTTCAAATGATGACGTAACGGGCCACGTCACTAAATCACGATGACACATTCACCGTCCCATAACAGATGAAGCATATCAGCGCGAATGAGGAAACGCTGTATTGACGGTTTCTGCCGCAGAAAAGGCGCTAGAACTTAAAACGTATGAGTAATGTTATGACTTAAGCGTTATATTTCATGAGATGTGAAGCCGTGTAGTCTGGTATGAATATATTGACGTTTCGGAAGAATATACTGCTTCCATCTTCAGGGTCGGGAAATAAACCAGACAAGTGGTAAGAGAAGGGGGCAAGATAAACTTGCTTGTTACCGGTTTGTCTCATTCTTCGACCTTCAAGGTTGAGGTAATTTGTTCCTCCGAAACGTCATTGAATTTCTAGCTACCTCCGTACCAGGAAGTAGCACATCTAAGGGGTGTGTTACGAAAACCGATCTTTACATAGGAAAAGTTGGGCCTAAAATAACGAGAGACAGTTGAGAGTTGTGGAGTTTGTATCATGTGCTATGCCGGGGATTTCCCAACGGTTTTCTAATTAACGGGTCTGTAATTGGTCAGTTGCTGTAAATATGTACACATCGACGTGACCACAGTTTTCCTTCCAGAAAACAAAACCTCTCGTCGTTACAGAGTAGTTGAAATCAAATATTTCAACCTTGGATTCAAGGGCGTTCATTGGGTCAGTTCATTAACTTTCCTTGCTGTTCTTTCCCGAGTTTCGAGAAAGCTTAGTATATATAAGCTTATGAGTTACTTGTGTCCCCAAATTCCAAATTTTTTAAAAATTTTACATTTTCACTAAACCTAATATAGACATTATGCCATTACAAGGCACCCCATGCTCTATACTTTTTAATTTCTTTTTTTTTTAATTCGCTTAGTGGGAGGGTGGAGTCCAACTGGGTCCACTCGGCACGGCGGCCACTGATTGGCCTATTGTACCTGCCCCGGGTGATTATGATGATGAAGAATTTTGTGGAATGAAGATTGGCAGGGGAAACCGAAGTACTCGGAGAAAAACCCGCCCCAGCGCCGCTTTGTCCACCACAAATCTCACTTGATCAGACGCGGGATCGAACCCGGGCCGCCGCGGTGGGAAGCCAGCGACTAACCGCTTGAGCTATGGCGCGGCCATTTTAATTTCTAACATTCTATGATTATGTCTCACGCGCGGATTTCTGAGGTGTGAGCGACATTAGCGCCATAATTTGCGGTCATGAAATTATGTACAGCAGGAGATAAAAAAAATAGTATGTAATTCTGTCCTGTGTGTAATACCTCGGTACGGATCGCGTACAAACCACCACCAATTGTTCAGTTGTTGCTTGTTAGGAATCTGTTGCCCAGCAGCGGGCGTTGTTTGCAGAGTCATTACTTAGCAACGGTTCTACATACTACAATATGTATATGTGATGTGGAATGGGTAAGTCGGTATAGCGACTAGGCTATTGGCTGGACGACCGGGAATTGAGAGTTCAATTCTTGACAGGGCAAGAAAATGTTCTCTTCTCCACAAAGACGAGACCGGCTCTGGGACCCATCCGGCCTCCTGTCCAATGAGTACGGGGACTGTTTCCCCGGGGATGTGAAGTTCACTCCATCTAATGCCGAGGTCAAGATTGATAAAGTATACCTCGAATCCCCATGCGCCGCCATGATGCTTAATTTATTAAGTGCGGGGTAACTGGAAGGAGAGGAGAGGAGAGGAGAGAAAATCGGAGCTGGAAGTTTAGTTTTACAAGGGCAGAATGAGTGGGAGAAAGTTATTTTCAACGCTCGACTCATTCGTCTTCCCAGAAGATGGAGACAGCAGGTTCCTCTGAATTGTTGGTAACCATTGCCAGGCTGCATGATGCCACATGTCAGAGGATAGTGCTCTTCGGCCACGAGAAGTTCATATCTCACATACTTAGTCATTAAGCGGCATATAAAAGCATCCCGTGTCGTCAGAGTTACCGAAATTAAAATAAATTCTACTGCATTTGAAATCAAGAATTCTTTCTTTTCTGCTATGATTTAAAAAAAAACTGTCCCTGTGCTTAACTAATTAAGCACTACGCCATGAAGGCGTATGGGGGAGTGGATGTATAGATCCAAGTTTTCTTAACCACGCCACTAGTTGGATGTGAGTGGTCAGTTTCAGTCCCGTTTGTTTTACCCCCAGGGGAAGCGCCCCCACACAGGTACTCGTTGACTAGGATGCTGGGTAGACCCCAGAGCCGGTCGGGACGCCGCGGAGAGGAGAAAACTCTTTCCCCTACCGGGACTCGAACTCCGACCCCTCGGCTGTCCTTCCCGTAGGCAGTCGCTGTCCCGACTCCAGTGTGAAATTATAGGCTGTATAAAAATATAAAAACATGTGTTCAGGTTATTTGCAGTGTCATTAAATGGATTAGGAAGCAATAGAAATGTTCACGTGGTTGCTACATGAACTGGAAACATGATCTGAAGTAACCCCCCCCCCACATCCCAACCCCAAAGAACATGCATAGGCGCCTGCACACACCAATTAGACTAACCCGTGCCACGAATGTGAAGGAGAAGTTGCAGACTAAGACCGGGGATTATATAACCAACCATCTACGTGGAACTGGGCCCCTCTTGAGGATCCGCCAATCGCTCAGCTACTCAAGAATTTCCCAGCATTTTATGGAACCCAAAGGTTCATCACCGTGTTCACAAGATCCCACTACTGGTCTCTGTCCTGAGCAACATCAATCCTGTGCATACTACTCCATCCTATCTCTTTTGTGATCCATTTTAATATTATGCTCCCACCTATGTCTTGGTATATACCCTGACCATCTAATCCTCCTTGACTTGATCATTCTAATTATACTGGGAGAAGAGTACAAGTTATGAAGCCCCTCATTATGCAGTTTTCTCCAACCTCCTGTCACTTCATCTGTCACCGAAGACAACAACATAAAAAACAATTACACTGGACGGAGTTGAAGTTTTCTGACTTCCGCAGCGATAACAGTAGTCCAGATGGGATAGATTTCCAAGCTGGGTTGACCGGATGATCTACAAGAAATCTACCAGACGATAGACAATATCAGGAAACACAATAATTATATTAATATACCACATTGACAGAATTTTAGATGATTTAAAATCTGTTTGTGTAGTGGATTTCGACTGTAGGACTCGAGTGTGTGTAGGAAGGCAGAACAAGCCGGAGCTGTCGGCTCTCAACATCAATACTCAGCACGCTTCATATAGTGAAATATTTAGACCAGAGAGACCGGGAACTTCCAGCTGGCGTTTCCGTAACTTATAATCCAGCAACGTCAGTTTAAATTAATGTCACTGCAGAGAAGTCGCTGCGAGGAGACATATGTGTTCAGAAACAATTTGGCACAAGAAATAATTTATTTTGCTTTCTGTCATTTATTTAAGCCATATCAATATCATGTGCTTCCTCTGTAAACGTTGACTTTTTCTTTTTTTGCTGCAACAAATAGACGATCAGTAGAATGAATTCTGCGCAACAGAATTCCTAACTGAACTTCTGTGAGAATCCCTGTTTGAATAAAAAGGATATTGACTGAGGGACTGATACCTAAACGATTAAATACTTTTTAAATTATTCATTACTCTATAACTGATCGATTGGTCAACTAAAAGATGGACAAAGAAGTGAGTGAATGACTACCACGTAACTGAATAACACGACAAAGACTGCCAAGAAGTGATAGAATGACTATCAAGGAATTGAATAATTCAACGAAGACTGGCAAATGGATGAGTGACTCCCAAGTAACTGAAATATTCAACAAAAATTGGCCCTGGGGTCGACTCAGCCTCTAACAGAAATGAGTACCAAGTAGCTTTCTAATGGTAAAGGGCGGCCGGCGCGTAAGGGTGACAACCTCACCGCCATCTGTGAGCCGATTGTCTAGAAAATGTGGCAGCCTCGACGTCTCACAACCCTATGGGCTCATTGGGTCCCAAAGTCGTAATGGGTGCCGTGGAGAAGAGAAGAGTTTTTTGTCCCTGCTGGGAACCGAACTCCGGCTGTCCAGCCCATAGCTCGTCTTTATACCGACTGAGGTGTACCGGCTTCTCAGGGTCGAAGAGCAAGGCAAACAAACAAGCAGAAAGAAACTTCGCTGTAATTTGTCATGCAACACGGCGTCACATCCGTGTCATAGTCAACGCAGCGAGTACCACAGATGCAATTACTGACCTTGAACAAAAGACTGAGTGGAATAAACTTTGTTTCTTTTGCTGTAACTTATCAGTAACACAAAGTTCTAATGTTGCGTGTAAGGGACAGTAGACATTCCTCTTCACCCGAAGTCATTAATCTGGACTAAAGAGTGGCTGTCATAATCAGACAGAAAACTGGAGGAGAACATGCCAGAGCTAGTCCAGGGCTCGAAAGTAATAGACTTTCCTTATGGCTAAGCTAGACTATATTATGTGAGTGATTTACGAGTTTAAAATATTCGAGTCGTAAAAAATTCCGTTAACATTGTTTTGGGTTAATGTACTCCGAAGGAACTCGTGAAACGATTCGTCACCAGAGAGAGACAAACGTGGGACTACGTTTAGTGTACTTTCCTAAAGCAGGGATTGGTACTCTGCAGCCTGTCTGTCTGTCTGTCTGTCTGTGTGTCTATATCCCTCCACATATTAGCGTTTGAATTCCTAAACTAATCTTTATGAAACTTTGTATGTGCAATCATGGCAACTGAACCTATCTCAACGGAATACTTCATAAATTCCTCCCATTGGTCTGTGTGTCTATATTTATATCTCTTATTTCTTTGCTAGGCAACGGCTCGGTAAACACGTTCCCGTAACAAAGAATACACTCAACAATAGAAGAATTGTAGGATGTCATTTTGTAAGCGGTCCGTGCCGTATGAAAGGAGAGTCTATGGGTCTGTCTCTTTCATTGCAAGGTATTTACGTACTTACTCATGGAGCTGAGCCCTTCTGGAGGAGCCGCCAATTCTGCAGCTACTCAAGAATTTCCCAGCATTTTATGGAACCCGAAGGTTCATTACCGTGTTCACAAGAGCCCTCCACTGGTCCCTATCCTGAGCCAGATCTATCCAATCCATACCATCCCGTTCTATATCTCTAAGATCCATTCTAATATTGTCCACCCATCTACGCCTTGGTCGTCCCTGTGGTCTCTTTCCTTCTGGGTTTCCCACCAATATCTTATCCGCATTCCTCTTGTCCCCATTCGTGCTACATGACCTGCCCACCTCATCCTCATTGCTAGATAACGACTCGATAAAGACGTTCTCGCGGCAGCGATGAATTGTTGGTATCGTTTTCTGTGCCATCCATGCGGTATCAAAGGAAAGTAGGCAATTAGTTCAGAACTTTTTGTTTTAATTCATAGGATGATTCCGTTTTGGTACGTCGGCCACTGTTAGGCCTGCAGTAGCCTCAGGAGATGGTAACATGAGCATGGAGCTCTTGGTGGAATGAGAATTGGCAGGGGAAACCAGAGTACTCTTCTTGCACTCCAAAACTCGCATGACCTGATCTGGGATCAGGGCCGCCGCGGGGAATTGGCTGAAATATGACACGGCCCAAGGGACTTCTCCCAACTATATGCTGTTCACTGACACTTATGGAGTAAGGTTGTAGGTTGACGTAGAGAGTAGAGCGTAGGTCCCTTGCTGTGACCGAGATTCTAAGTTATTGAGACTGCCTGACGTCCACTTATCGGCTACGTGTGTGATTTCCGGAGGCCAATAACAGGATCCGCGGAAAGCTTAGGAGAGACTCTATGTTGGGATAACCTAGTTGCGAGTTGCCAGAGGTAGAATATAACCAGAAACGCGTGGCCGATGCGCAGGAACACTTTCCGGTAGTTGAAAATCAACTTTTCCGAGAAACGCTGCCGGAAGGCTTAAGGGCGAGTTACGGGGTGAGCTGCGGGCAGGGCAGTTCGGGCCAGTAACCGAAGTGCAGTCCACATTTATTCAACTACGCAAGATCTGAAAGTCTGTGATGATGGTATATTAATACAATTATTGAGTTCTTTTTTTTATATGATCCATAGCCCTGTTTTTTTTTTTTTTTACAGTTTCGTGGACTGGACTCCGTGTCTCCGTTGTCAGGGCGCATCCTAGTATGCTTCTGCCTGAGGACGGAGGCGTAATCCAGTCTCCGAAACGTTTTTAAATAAATAACAGGTGGGCGGATAATGTCCAAAAAGTAAAAAATTTTATTTTCCAACTACATTTTGTCGTATAAATTATGTCTGTTTGATGGCCGCGCCACAGCTCAAGCGGTTAGTCGCTGGCTTCCCACCGCGGCGACCCGGGTTCGATCCCGGGTCTTGTCATGTGGGATTTGTGGTGGACAAAGTGGTGCTGGGGCAGGTTTTCTCCGAGGACTTCGGTTACCCCTGCCAATCTTCATTCCACCAATTGCTCCACAATCACCCTCACCTATCATCTGGGGCTGGTACAATAGGCCAGAAGTGGCCTCAGTATAAGGGACTTAGTCCCACCCCACTAGCAATAATAAAGATATCTGTTTGATCGTTTGTTAGATCACTGATCGCTTTAGCTCCCGATCTAAGGCACTCACTAGCTGCAATCGATCACTAGCCTCTTTGGTTCGAATCCCATTTGGAGCATGGATGTAAGTCTGCTTTATCTTATGGCTTCATATTCTCCTGTGTAGGCGAACCAGTCGTCTGAAAACGGGGACAAAATCCAGTCTCCGAAACGTCGTGTTTTGAAAAATAAACAGGACGGTTTTTAGATATAGACAAGACGATGGATAATGTCCAGAAACATAATACTTATACTATTTATCGTCTGATTTCCTGTCGTATGTACTCAGTCCACGTTCAAACCCTGAGACATCTGACTTATGCCCCAGCCTAGCAACGCGACATCAGCGTGTCCTCACAGGCAATATGGGGAGGTTATGGGGAGGACCTTTTATTAGGGCAAACTGGAATTATCCCTCAGAGAAAGAGGAAAGTTAGGTTGGCATGAAGATGGGTCTTGGGGAAGTAGGTTATAAGAACGGGAAATGGATAGAACCTGCTCAGATTTATATATTTTTTATTTATAATATTTTAATTCAGTGTCCTGTTTTCATGATTAGTCAATTTCATTATTATATTGTCACATGTTTAGTAACTGTAGACGGTGTTTGGATTGGTGATTGGATTTATTCAGTGACTGTACTTTACACTTCACTGTTACTCACACACATACTCACAGAAGTGTCTACTGTCACGTCTTCACTGCCGTTGCTTGGTGCAGCATTCATAGGCGGTTATTCCCCTTCCTCTGGGTTCCTGAACTGTCCTCGGCCCCAGCTACAAGCTCCTATTAGCAACATCTCACGACTGAACCACAAAAGTTGTGTAACTCACTTATTCACCAACTTACTAACTAACTGCAACTCCTAACTTATCCTGCTTATAACATCTTGGCGCGGACCGTGTAAGAAACACAGTTCCTCTATTATAGTGCAATTGTTGCCGTGGAAACGTGCTTGTTTGTGAAGCTGTTTCTTAGCAACGGCTGTTGTGTAGTTGCCTATTTCTCGGTCGTTGCCTGTCAACGGATATACAGTACTTGCCACAATATGTATATATATATATATATTCAGCGAGATACAAGAAACTATCATGATACAGGAAATTATTGTTAATGCAAATTTATTCAAGCATTAATTTTAAAGTGTAGTCGGTATAGCGACAGGCTAGGAGCTGGACGACCAAGGGGTCAGAGTTCAAGTCCCGGTGAGGTTAAGAATTTTTACTTCTACATATCGTCCTGACCGGCTCTGGGATCCACCCAACCTCATATCCAATGGGTACCCAGGGCTCTTTCCCCGGAGGTAAAGCGGCCGTGGCGTGAAGCTGACTACTGACCTCCAACTAGTGCCGAAGTCAAGGAAACTTGGGTCTGTACATCCACTCCCCCACACGCCTTTATGGCGTAGTTCTTAATTAGTTAAGCACAGGGAAAATTTTACTTTTACCTTACCTTAATTAATTTTAAAATATCGTAGTTAATGCTCCTCCAAAACGAGTAAAATTCAGTGAAATAACTTCGGTTGTAGATGAATGTACCTGATGATGGCCTTGCGAGGCCGAAACATGTTGTAAAAAAGTGAATGTACCATGAGAGTGAGGAACAGTCACAATCGCAGAACATTATCGAAAGTTATAGAAAAGGACATACTTTTAAATAATGAATTAACTGTTATTAAGATTTTTTTGGCCGCGCCGTAGCTCAAGCGGTTAGTCGCTGGCTTCCCACCGCGGCGGCCCGGGTTCGATCCCGGGTCTGCTCAAGTGGAATTTGTGGTGGACAGAATGGCGCGGGGACAGATTTTCTCCGAGTACTTCGGTTTCCCCTACCAATCTTCATTCCACCAATTGCTCCACAATCACCCTCACCTATCATCTGGGGCTGGTACAATAGGCCAGAAGTGGCCGCAGTACAAGGGACTTAGTCCAACCCCACTAGCAATAAAAAACAAAGATTTGTTTATGAACGGTGTCAGTAATGGAGATCATGACGTAATAAAGTCGAATGATCCGGTAATTGGTGAGGAACAAATCAGAACGGACCCTGCAGTTGGTGCGCGTGGCCTGATTTAAGATACTGCCCAGATATTTCGGTGGAAGAACTGAGGAAAGACCTCAATAAGGATAGTCTCGGCCGAGAATGCAAGGAGTTAAGATTCGGCCACACACAGCGCTACGCTATGTTCGCTACATACGCTGTGTACACTCTGCGACGCAGCTAACATAGGGTACGTAGCGTACGTAGCGTACGGAAGTCTGTGTGGCCAGTCACATTGGCAATAAAGGGAGATATTTTTCTGTTCGTATAGCGAACATAGCGTACGTGGCGCTCTGTGTGGCCGAACCTTTACAGGTTGAGCCGACTACTTCGGTGTATATTCGTGTCAACTTGCTGACGTTGGTATTAGCAACAGAGGGACCTTGGGATTTGTGGCACCAGAGCTCTCAAAGTATTCATCTGTGTTTGTTATTCTCACGTTCACGTTCACGTACGTGTGTGTGTGTGTGTGTGCGAAATGGCAACAGTCGTGACCCTCTGATACTGTCTGTCTCTTCACGAAGCAGCCTAATACTGAAGTGCACGATTCTGCCATTCACGACTCCACCGCAGGAGTTCACTTCAGCCAGTCTCTTTCTGCTTGTATGGGCTTGGCTGTTAGGAACAACTTAAATTTTGAGACCTAACAGGCTTCCAGATTTCGCGGAAGTATAATGGGAAAGAGATATTATTACTGCGTGTTGAAACTGATTAAATTTCACTTACTAAAGAGGAAAGCTGTATGTAAACTGTATAAAACTGTTATTACTTCCAACAGTGCTCTATGGGTCTGAGAGCTGGACTCTGAGCAGGGCCCGTGAAGCACCTCTTGGAGGTTTTCAAAAAAGAAATATTTTAATGAGAATCTCTGGAGTAGTACACATTTATGGGGTTTGGTGAACACGTCATAATAAGGAATTGTATAATTTATTTAATGATGTTGATGTAATTAAAAGAATTAAATAGATTGAAATAGGCAGGACACGTTACAAGAAGAGAAAGTAAAGAAATTATAAAAAGAATAATACTTGTAAAACCGGAAGGGAAAGGAAAGAAAGGTAGACCAAGAATGAGACGGATGGATGGTGTGGAGAAGGATTTGAGGAACTTGAGTGCGGTTAGCTGGAAAGCAAAGGCACAAGAACGGGATAGCTGGAGACATTTGTAGAGCAGACCAAGACCCACAGAGGTTTGCAGTGCCACAATTACTACTACTACTACTACTACTGCTGCTGCTGCTAATAATAATAATATTAATAATAATAATAATAATAATAATAAAATTCAATTCTTTATTATTTATGTGTCGAGTCAACAGCCGCAAGGCCAGTTACAGACAGAGCACAGGGTAGATACAAGTAATTACATTATGAACACTACATAAAATCAAAGACAAATTACAGGCAAGCACTGGAGGAAAACACAGTACTGCAGACAAGTAAACAAACAAACAATAATTATTCAATTCAGTTCAATTCAAATAAATTCATGTTTTTTACGTACAAACTTAACAGCTCAGAGGCCAATTACAAAGCTAGCACGAATAGAGAAATACACAAAAATAATTAAAAAACAAAATACAAAAATGATAGTCTATATAATAATAATAATATAATAATTTCATTAACATAAATCAGTAATCCAGACAAGTAAACAAACAAACAAATGATAATAACAGCAATAATAATAATTTCATTGACATAAATCCAAGTGTTATTGAGAACTGAGAAGTGAAAGATATAAATATTTAATTAAGAAATTAAAAGTATAGATTTTCAGAGAGGGTAATAACAATAATTCAGTTTTATTGTTGTTTATTGTACATGCAAATAATAATACTAACTATATTTAGAAATCGTATAGGGAGAACTTTCCTGGTTCCGAATACGTCAACATCCCTGCAGAAAACATTAGCAGCTGCTGCGCATCGAGCAGAGGGACATTTTTTAGATGAGGAGCAAACATTGAACGATGCAAAGTCTCTGATATACCGAGCAGGAACTCGGAGAACAACAATTTCCAGAACAGAGGGGCAGAATTTCGAGCCAAAATAAAAGTCAATAAGAAAGAGAGCATCAAGGTGATGTCTCCTAGTGCGTTAAGTATGCAATTTGAACTCCTGCAGAACAGGAGAATAATTGTAATGAACTTGAGGAAAGAAACAATTAAAACAAAGGGCCGCAAACCTCTGATGGATGCGTTCCAGCTGTTGGCATCAGTTGACGTAATCGAATTCCAGACTACGGACGCATATTCAAGCTTAGATCTAACTAATGCAGTCTACAATCTGAACATACAGTCTAGAGATGAGAAATTGAAAGTAATGTTACGAACTAGACCCAACAGTCTAGCGCAGCGAGAGAAAATATAATTGACCTGGTCTAGTAATAATAATAATGGTCTCTACTATGAAGAGTTTACTGTTTTCATAGATGTGATGGAATATAGTCTGAAGCAAGCGACGTCTCCGTATTCAGGGTCGGGAAGTACGCTGAGGAAGCAATCCACTCCCCCGTGCGTCTTCATGGCGTAGTGCATAATTAGTTAAGCACAGGGTCAACTTTACCTTACCTTACCTCGGATAAGGACCAGCGGCAGGCTGTCGTGAACTCGGTAATGAACCTAAGGTTCATAAATGATTGGTATTTCTTGAGTTGCTGATTAACTGTTAAGTCTGAAGAAGGACCCAGCTCATTGGGGTTTAGTTATTTCGTTTCCGTAGAGAAATTCTCCGCTCTTAACGTGGGTGAACATACAAACAAACAAACAAACCAACAAGCACTTTTAGTTGTAGTACGTGTACTGTTATGGTTGGGGGTGTGTGCGGGGGGTGGCGGCCGTGATTTATGTGGCGACACCGCATGTGTGTGACTGTTGTTACTGTGCAGCCTCCCTTCGCTTCCCCACAATAGTGGGACAGGGACGCAGTGCAGAAAACGAGAAAGCTGGGACTCCCGGCGGAGGCTGTCCTGTCCAAGGGCCAATTTGTCCAGCACGTGAATCGCCCTGGGATTGAACAGGGAGTTCTGTCTGTCGCTTTATTCCCCACGGTTGTGTCCTGAAGAACAATGATCTTTCTTCCTTCCCTTCCTTCATTTTCCTTACATGTACCCACTGTTACATATCATAGCCCTTGAGGGTGGCTTTGAAATCACGATTTTGCTTAATATGCACGCTAAACAACCCTTTAAGTTGGCTGAAACTGTAGACACTTCTGTCTTCTATTGGGAAGGTACCGTGTTCGAAACCCGGCCGGGACACCGAGTGTCTTGGACAGGTTATTATTATTTTTGACATTCCTTAGCCCAGTCGGTATAGCGACATGCTACGGGCTGGATAAGGGTGGGGTCAGAGTTCGAGTCCCTGTAGGGCGAAAATTTTTCTCCTCTCGACATCGTCCAGACCAACACTGCCNCCCCGGGGGGGGGGGGGGGTAAATCGGCCGGGACATGAAGCTGACTGCTCACCTCCAACTAGAGCCGAGGTCAAGAAAACGTGGATAAAACATCAACTCCCCCCTAAGTCTTCATAGCTTATTGCTTAATTAGTTAAGCACATGGATAATATTAGCTTAGTCCCTCCAGGCAGTTTCCGGGATACTGACTCAGACCACGACTGTTTCCTTTCACATTCCGACTCATTCACTAAATCATCCTGGATAGCTCAGTCGATATAGCTACAGGCTGGACGACTGGGGTTCGATTCTCGGTACGGGCAAGATTATCCGCTTCTCTACAGCGTCCAGGCCGTCTCTGGGGCCCACCCAGTCTCCTATCCAGTGAGTACCATGGGCGATTTACCCGGTGATATAGCAGCAGGGGTGTGAAGCTGACCATTCCGTATAGTACAGACATCAAGAATTGTGGAGCTATACCTCCACTCCCCCGTGTGTTTACATGGTATAGTGGTTAATTACTTAATCACAGGGTGAACTTCATTTTATATTTCACCATTTGACAATAGATGCAGTCTGAGATGTTCATAGAGTAAATAAATAATTGATAAAAGTCCCAGAATGCTCTGCCGACTAAAACATACGAACGTCTCGCTGTTGTGTACTGCTGACATATCCTAAACAACTACCGGCTATCTATATTCCTGCATAATACAGGAGAACAGTCCGTCTGAAACCTTGTCATGCGGGGCCATGCACAAATGAGTATACAAGAAATAGCAAACATGTTTGTGACAAACATCATTGATCAACGCCATGTCACGCTTTTCATGACCTGTTCATTGTTTGTCTCTAACTCTACGTCGAGACTACAGAGGGCAGCAAATGTAAGTGAATGGACGAAGAGAATGACAATCGCGAATCGGAAAAACAAATGCCTGCCACTCAGCGGTACTCAGTAAACAAAGGGATAATTCAACAATCTGAAATTAGACTTGTCGAATGTGGGAAATGGTAGAGTTAGGGAGAGGCCATTTGTCGACTGAATTAATTAACCGCTGTGTACGAATAAAATTCTTGATGAATCAGATTTCCTATCCTCTTCATTCTGACAACAGGATCAAAACTAACATTGACTTGTGGTAGGGTTGGATTTGGGGCCTTGTATGTGAATGATTTCAGAATCATTGGTCATGACAGGTGAACGGTAGTTTGATGTCTTGTTTTAATTCTGACAAAATCAAGTTTACATGTTAATAGCCTTGTGATTGTCAGTAAGTTTTATAGAGGAGAGCCTGTAATTCATTTCGGAGAGAGATGATTGGAATGAAAATGAAAGGCATTATTCGAGGAAATGTTGGAACTAATGTGGATGGAAGAGATATAAGAAAATGCAAAGAATTCAATGGTATTTACAGGGGTTTTATGATTTACCGCTCATTATTAGTCACCACATACATTATTAGTAAAAGTAAGGTACACGATAAATTTCTCCTGTGCATAATTAAGTTAGCGCCATAAAGACACGTGGGGGAGTGGAGACATAATTACACAATTTTTTATCTCGGCGCTAGATGGAGGTGAGTGATCAGTTTCACGCGCCGGCCACTTTATCTCCGGGGAAATCGCCCCCGTACCCATTGTATAGGAGGCTTGGTGGATCCGAGAGCCGATCTAGATGCTGTGGAGAAGAGAAAAATCTTCCCTTCTGAGAATAGAACCCCGGCAGTCCAGCCCTTAGTCCGTCGCTATACCGACTGAGCAATCCTGGAAATAATGAAAAATTCTTGAATACTCATGTGAATCCGGTTCTACGTCTCATACTTAATTACCCAAGACAATTTTTAATATTGTGACGTATCGACCCATTGCTAGGCAACAACTCAGTGTACACGTTCCGGCGAACACAACAATACGAGCTGTATTCTCTGTGGTCCATGCTACAACGGGTTCCTAGTTAACAATACTCGACAAGAGAGGACGGTGTTCTCAATGGAGTTCGACCTGAGATGCTATATAACGGGAGTCTGTTTGCAGATAGGGAGATAGAGACTGGAATTGGGAGTTTAGAAGCTGTAGGAGTGGAGAACAATAGTCGGCAGAGAATTGAGTCGAGTCTGCGGAATTGGCAGCTGTAGGAAATAGCAAGAAAGGAATTAAACTGAGCCAAGAAGTCGTTATGTGTGAATTGAAGTGGGACTGTTATAAATCCGTTGTCAGGATACGACTAGGGAAGCCTGAGAATCCTAGTGCGTGTGTAACGGTGAACTGTAAAGTGTGTAGAATAGCGACAGCGCTGTAATTGCCTGTAGTCTCGAGCTGTGTAAATGTGTGTCAAGAGATCCAGTCATCCAATCCAGAATCCCTTATTATTCGTTACAGAACCTCGGACATGTGACAATATTATCGTCGAAATTTTGACAAATTTTATTTAGTACACACGGCTCCACTGTTCCAGAGCTACTGGGTTGTAACACACGGCTGACGTTGAAGCGAAAATATAAATCATTCTTGACTCTGTTTTCATTTGTTTTGAATTTGGATTCGTTTGTTCTGGGCCTTGTAAGAAAGGTCGCATTTTATGTAACCTCGCAGAACCGTCACGTTCAAGCTTATTATGGGTAGGTTCACTTCATTTTGGAGGCCGTGGATATGTGGCACGCATTTTATGGTGGTATCATAAAACATTCTGCACTTGGCATGAGTAGTTGCGATACTAGAAAACCTTGACCAAAGCAGAGGCTGCATGGAAACAGGACGCGTTGCCTCCTTGGGACCCTCAGCTCTACATATGTATTCTTTTCGCGATGTTTGTACTTGCTTTTGTCACGAAACATTTTTCAAGAAGGCAGTTTGAAACTACTTTATTGTCTACTTGACGGAATATGACGACAGGCTTCATATAAAATGCCTCTAATCTTTTCCACGCGAAAATTTTTATTCTTATTTTCTTTTTCGAATCCTCTTGCTTCATAATCACTTATACTTTTTACTTCCCTTTAAACCTCTCCTTCTTCATCCTCTTTCTTTTGATCCTAATCTACCACCTCCATCTTCTTGCCCTCCGTCTTTTCTTCTTTCGTGTCATATCATTTTGAATCTCATACTGCTGTGTTGCCACTTCTCTGTCTCTTCCTGCTCTCTGAAGAGTGTCGATATATCATCTCTGAATAGTCCAGCGAAAGCCCTGGCACTGCTTGTCATTTAGGTTACATCAGCGGTATTACAAAGCATAGACAGGTCTTGCAATGAAAGTACACGAAAGGGAAAATTCTTAGAGAATATTATTAAGGACCTTAAAGGACTTGAAAATGGATGGGCAAAGGCACAAAGTTGTCCGTGTGCTTAACTAATTAAGCAGTACGCCACGAAGGCGTATAAGGGAGCTGGAGGTGAGTGGCCAGCCGCTTTACCCCCGGGTACCCATTTGATAGGAGGTTGGGTGGGCCCCAGAGCCGGTCTGAACGACGTGAAGAGAAAATTCTTGCCCCCTACCGGGACTCGAACTCCGACACCTCTGTCATCGAGCCCGCAGCCAGTCGCTATACCGACTGGATATAGTGCCGTGTAGTTTGATGAAAGCCGGCCGACTTTTCGGAGGAATATGTAGCTTCTATCTTCAGGGTTGAAGGAGAACCCAAGCAAAAAGCCAGTACGAAGAGGGAGATGAAGCCTACGTAAAATTACTGAATGCTTTAATTACGGGTTGCTAATGTCTATTTAGAATTTACTGGGAGCATGTAGTATAAACATGCAGTGCCCTTGTATCTGTCTGTGGCTTTACATCCCTTTTTTGGGCCTGGGCCGCTTTTCATTTTCTGACCGCCTCTGTGGTCTAGTGGTCAGAGTTCCTGGCTACAGATCCAGAGGCCCGGGTTCGATTCCCGGCGCTAACAGATTTTCTGAGAAGTAGTGGGTCTGGAACGAGGTCCGCTCAGCCTCGTGAGTATAACTGAGGAGCTACTTCAAGGAAATAGGGGCTCCGGTCTAGAAAACCGAGATCAATGGCGGTGGGGATCCGTTGCGCTGACCACGTGACACCCTCTATCCGCTAAAGTTGGCACTAACTATGCCGACAAGCGGCGGTCGCTCGGTCGATATAGTTCGCTTGCCGACTAAAACCATGGAGTTTTTTTAATCTTATAGACAGTTGGCACGACTCCTTGAACGGTGGATCAGCTCGTCGCAAGGCATCTACCTATACATAGAACAACACAAACATAGAATAAACGCATAAAAACATGTATGCCTCCTGTGGGATTCGAACCCACGATCCCAGTGCTGGAGCGTGCGAAGAGTGTTCATGCCTTAGACCGCGCAGCCACTGTGATCGGCAAGGTTCACTGCCTGTAAGTTAGAAATAACGCCACTTACATGAGTACGAGTGTGAGGACAGCTTTATTGCTCTGTTGCTACAAGGCTATGCCATTATTGCGTCATGGAGCGTTCCAGTGTTTACTTTTTTGTGTCTCATGTAGCTACCCACTTCTGCCACCAAAGTTTCTGAAGCGTCTGCTTGTTATTTTCATTATTATTATTATTATTATTATTATTTTCCATCCCATTCTGTTCTATTGCTTAGTGTTCCTCTCTTTCTACACTTCGCTGTGATTTCATCGTAAATGAAATTGGTTCGACACAACATTATTTCAGCTGCGGTCTTTCGCTCGCTTTACGACCGCTATAAATGTCCCTTCCTTTTCAGTGAGTATTTCTCATTCCACCAATCTTCTTTCCTGTATAGCTTAAAGTCAGAAGAACTTCCGTATGAAATCAGTTGGGATGTCTTGGACACACATCTTTTTACAACCTTTTCCAAAGTAAGACAACTTATCTGCCAACAGAACACTGAAACTCACCCGGGTGTGTAACAGAGCTTTTCAACAGTTTTCATTAGGTTACAGTTATAGAACGCGGTAGCGTAGTTGGTTGAGGCACTATGCTACAAGCCGGAAGGTCGCGGTTTCAAGTCCCGATGAGGTCATTGGATTTTTTTTTCAATTGACCTAATCCTTCCAGCCGCACTATGGCCCTGGGGTCGACTCAGCCTCTAACAGAAATGAGTACCAGGAATATTCTTGGGGGAAAGGGGCGGCCAGCGCGTAAGGCTGACAACCTTACCGCCATCTATGAGCCGATTGTCTAGAAATTGATGGAACCTCAACATCTCACAACCCTATGTGCCTCCACGGCCTGTTACAGGGATAGCTTTGCTTACTTTTACTTAATTACCTTTTTTACAGTTACAGAGCTCATAGAAATTAATTAAAAAGTGACAGGTTTAGGGAATTTGCCAGGTATAAGAAAACTTGTACCCGTGGACAGACCCATAAAGGATATAAAGACATTAACGTGTTCATGTTTAATCATACAGGGAGAGGAAGGTGCTGATGTGAAGCCAGACGCGTTTTAATGGGACAAGGGCAGAGGCGTGACCAATGGAGCGTGGTTTTGCATTTAAGGGAAGGCGAATTACGTAAGGTTTTATGAAGTTTTGTGTAATGATAGTAACAGGTCTGCGTACGCAAGTCAGTAAAGTCTACCTCTTGTGCTAATCTAATTACTTTGTAAATAATTAAAGGGAATTTTTATCAGAAGTTTTGACAAAGAAACCATACAGAATTTATAACCTAGTTTGAAGTACGGAATGCATACAGAGTTATAATTGGAACGCCAGGCGGAAGGAGACGCCTTGGAAAATGTAGTTGTAGGTGGGGGATAATATTAAAATCGATCATGGGGAAATCTAATACAGTAACGTATTTTGACGACTGTGGAGCGTCCGTCAGTTTGGATGACTTTATGAACTCTGACAGATTTTAAAATACTGTGAGTAAAGTTAAAATTAGATGGAAAATGACGTTGAGGAGAATATTTGGACCGAAGAGAGATGAAGTGACGTGAGGTTGGAGACAACTGCATAATGAGGAGCTTCATAAATTGTACTCCTCACGAAATATAATTAGAATGATCAGTTAAGGAGGATGAAATGGGCAGGGCATGTAGCACGTATGGGGAGAAAAGGAATGCATAGAAGACATTGGTGGGAAAGCCAGAAGGAAAGAGACCACTGGGAAGACCAAGGCGTAGGTGGGTGGACAATATTAAAATGTATCTTAGATAGGATGTGATGGTATGGATTATTTTGATCTGGCTCAGGATAGGGACCAGCGGAGGGCTCTTGTGAATACGGTAATAAAATTTTGGGAAATTCTTGAGTAACTGAGCGACTGGTGTTCTTTTGAGCAAGGACTCGGCTCCATAAATTTGGTCAATAAGGTTTTCAGTAGAATTGATACAACAATCTAAAATAATGTTTTAGAATATATTTATTAAATTAAGTTCAAAAGTACGCTAACATTACTGTAAAGTGGTCGGCAGAGCTGAGACACCTCGTACCTGTTGAGCTTATGGGGCGCTGAAAAAACGCATCTAAATATGACGAAATGAATATTTCGATAAGTCCTACAGCCTCCCTTTAAACATTTATTACGTGAAGAAAGCAGTGTGTTAGCATCTGCTCACGCTGGTTACTCGCTCACGGATTTTCTTCTTTTTTCTTCTACCCTGAAAATGGAGGCGATACGTTCCTCCGAAACGTCGGTTAACACAATATCTACACGGTGCCACATCCCACAAAACTCATTTCTTCATAGTCAGCGCCATGATAACCTCAAATCTTACATTTATTACATGGTTTCTCTCTAGGTCTGAAGCTAATTTCGGCAGTATCTGCGGCAGTGCTTGCTTTTGTGTTTTTCCTAGTAAAGTTAAATGTAAAATTGTCCCTGTACTCATTTAATTAAAAAGTTAAGCACCAAGGCATGATATATGAGGGGGTGGATGTGTAGGTAGATACTGTCATGACCTAGGCACTAGGCTGAGGCGAGCGGTCTGCTTCACACACCGGTCTCTTTACCTCCCGGGGGAAAAGAGCCTCCGGTAGCCGTTGGAGGGACCCCAGAGCTGGACTGGACGCTGTGTAGTGGAGAAAAATCCCTAGCACTTGCTGGGAATCAAACCCGCGTCCGTCCAGTCCGTAGTCTGTCTCTACACCGACCCCTAGTCTCCCTGGTATGCTCATAGATATGTTTCTTAACATGAACACATGCTACAGCATGTGAAAAGCCTGAACGCCCATCAACGTCCATCCGTTTTTCCCCAGAATTTCCACAAATTTCTTCTGCCTCATTTTCTTATCCTCATACTTAACTGTCATAAAAATTAAAGTTATCCCTGTTCTTAACTAATTAAACATTACGTCATGAAGACGTATGGGCGAGTGGATGCATAGATCAACATTTTCTTGACCTCGGCACTAATTGGAGGTGAATCGTCAGCTTGACGCCCCGGCCGGGTTACCTGCGGGGATAGGAGGCTGGGTAGGCCGCAGAGCCGGTCTGGACGACACGGAGAAGAGAAAATTCTTGACCCTACGGGGACATGAACTCCGACCCTTCAGTCGTCGAGCCTGTAGCCAGTCGCTATACCGACTGCGCTATCGCGGCTCTGCATAGATGTCATTCCTCGTTAAATTTTATTAGTTTTAAGGTATTTTCATAACGGAAATCGACTAATAGATCATTGCTGTCCTTTTGCTAATTCTGTAACAGAATTATCAGCAGTCAACAGAACATGAAAATGAGTACGTTCAAATTTTGGTAGGCTCATATTCTGTGATTTGAGGTTCTCGAAGCTGTTGTTATCTTCAGGGATATGACACCATTAAGTCTGTTGAAAATCGAGCGAAATTTTTGAGCAACACGGTACCCCCGTCTTTAGAATCCAAGAATGGGCCAAGCCAGAAACCAGCGTGAGAACAGGAATCAAGAAGAGCTGTATTTGCTACCTGCTGAAGACGGAGGCAGCTAATGTATGTTGATATCCGTCACCTTTTCAGAGCTGCCAACAAATCTTTCGATGTAAACTAAACTCTGTTTACATTTGGACTGTCACTGATATACAGTAACATAAAGAAGGGCTGATTTGAAATTATTATAAGAAAAGCAACGTAAATCCCTGTAAATAATATATATATAAATGCTTTTATGTTCACCTGTAACCTTTTCTCTATGTTTTTACATATTCATGACTGTTGTTTCCCTAACGCCGTAATCCGATTAATATTGATAAACTCAACACTGGATTCAGCTGTATAAATTTGTATAGCTATATTACTTTAATCTCTCAGTTATGTCCCCGGATTTTCCAGGACACTTCATCCGAGCTAGTCTGGACACTGTGGAGAAGAGATTTTTTTTTCTCTCCTTACGAGAATCGAACCCCAACCGTTAGCCTGTAGCCCAGCGCTGTACCGACTGAGTTATGCGAATATTTGCGTCTATATGGTTTCCTGCTGAGCATTCTTATTGACGTTCTGAAATTTGTGGTTTTGTATTTCACCATACAGACTCTACGCTTGTTGGCACCGTTCCGTGTGTTTGGGCCGTCGTGCGAGCATCATCAAGTGCATTTATACGATTAATAATTCCATGTAGCCCATTCTCCCTGCTTCGCTGTTCTTATATAGCTGGGTGTTTTCGACTGGTGGCTCAGTCTGCAGCCACCTGCTCACACTGGTTTCTCACTCACGGATTTTTCTACCTTGAAGATGGACGTGATACGTTCCTCCGAAACGTCTGTTCACACAAGATCTACACAGCTTCAGATCCAAGAATACGGCATTCTTCACAGGCAGTGCCGTAAAAAAACTCAAATCTTACTATTAATATATTTTAGTATCCTATTGCATTGAGGTACCATTCTTACTATAAAATACACCGTAAATAATGCAACAACTATAGAAAACACCCAAAATATATTTTTTCACTAAAAGTGTAACTTTAATATTTTAAAATGTTATTAAATATCATAAAATGTCATTAAGACACTGAAAGTGACATCTGTCGTTTTGTTTTACATAATGTTTTTCCATTTTTGCAACATGTTTCGGCCGCACATGGGCCCTCATCAGGAAGCATACAATTTCTTTGGAGAACACTTCACTGTCCACTTGTCTTTCGTGCTCCCATGCACGTCGTTGCTTTGTTGCTGTATCTCATATCTAGAATACTGTGTTCGTATTCTTTTTTTCGGCCATCATAGTTCTTGTATGTTGTGTTTTCCTGTATTTGTGTTTGTGTTTTTGGTGCGGTCTTTACGTGTACACATTTTATAGACAATCGACTAGCAGATGGCGGTGAGGTCAGCCATACGCGCCGACCGCCTTTTACCCCCAGGAAGATTCCTGGTTCCCATTTCTGTTAGAGGCTGAGTCGACCCCAGGGACATATGCGGCTGGAAGGATTAGGTCTACTGAAAAATCCAATGACCTCATCGTAGGATAGGCCTTATGTATCGACAGAAATTTAACAGTATCTGCAGTGATACCTGCAAGGTGGCAAGTGCCCCATTCGAGAATCAAGAATCCGCGTTTCCGTTCCAGTTATAAGTATCCGGGATTCAGTTTATGATATTCAGATTAGAAAGCTAGAAGATAACCTTCGCGGTGCAGTAACGCATATGAAAGACGGAGCGAATCGCGCGTGGAAAGTTAGAAATCTGGAAGACAATGGCGAGATGTCGTGTTCTCGAGAGGAGGGTCTCACGGGGACCACTCCACAAGAAGGAAACAAAAGGTCTTTCAAGCTGTCTTCCTCACTGAACCACCATCCAAACTCTCCCCCGGAAATGACACTTTTTTTTTCTGTACAGGATATCCCCCGCCATTTTTCTTATTACAATAAATGCCATCCATTTTTATTGTGGTATAACTATTTATTTCCGACGTCATGTTTCTCTAGATCGCCTCTGTGGTCTACTGGTCAGAGTTCCTGACTACAGATCCAGAGGTCAGGAACATGCGTTTCTTGGTAACGGCCGATAAACACGCCAACAATATGCAAGCTATCAATAGGCAGCCGCCCATAGAAATAATAGAACTGTTGTAAGCGGTGTTTTCTGTTGGGTCCGCACCGAGACATATAACGGAGACCCAAGGCCAGCTGAGTTGGAATCGAGAGAGTTCAGTTGTGGGATATTCGCTGATGTGTCTCTGCTCTTAACATCCGTTATCAAGAAACGGCTGTTGAAGACACTGCAGACTTGAGGAGACTTAGTGTTTGCAGTATTGATTTGTAAAGTGTAGAGTACAGCGATGGCGCTGTAATTACTTGCAGTTCCGATTTTGGTCAATAAACCCAGTATCCAATCCATACCCCGTCTATAGTCACACCTCTAAATCGTGACAGTACGTTTAGTCATGAATACATTAGTCTGAGAATTGTTGTGGGATCGATAGAGTTCAGGCGGCCATTAAAGAGATGTGTGAGACAATTGAGCTTTATTCTTCTCTCTCTCTTCCATTGTCGTTATGCTACCAAATGTTACTGAGAGTATTTGTCTCCTCCTGCGTTTTGCTTCCCCTCCTCCCCCCCTTTCAGCCACCGCAGTATCTGTCCGACATTTTTTGCTGCGGTTTCCTCAATTTCACGCGTTATTAAGACAGTAGTGCATGCTGGGTAGACAGTTGACTGCTAGAACGCTTTGCTGAAAAATGAAAATGGCCGGACTAGCAGATAGTGTGAGGACATTTCGAGAACAATTTTTCCTCTTACTATTATCACTTGAGTGCTTCTACTTCCCCTTACCCCCCACCTTGTAACCTGCGCGAAACGTAGCACGTTTCTGTAGTCCCTCTCGAAATTATGGATCAAAATTTTTTTTTGACAAATGTCGTTTTTATGATATGCCATTACGATCGGAAACGTTGAAACGAAGAAGATTGCTTTTGGGGTGCTTTATGACGCCGTATAGTCTCGTAGGATTTTATTTATAGAAGTTCATAATGAATGTTTTTCGTGCATCTTCAGGGTAGAAGTTGGAGACAGCAAACTACACGGCGTCGCAACCCAGAAGACAGTAATTTTCATAGCCTCGCCCCTCACCTCTGTAAGGACATCAAATGCTATCATTAAGCACAGGATTTCTTTCGTGTGACAAAAGGAATATATTCCTAACTAACTAATTCCATGGAGCTGAGCCCTTCTTGAGAAACTGACAATTGTGCAGCTACTCAAAAATTTTCCTGCATGTTATGGCACCCGAAAGTTCATTACCGTGTTCACAAGAGCCCTCCTCTGGTCCCTACCCTGAGACAGATCAATCCAGTCCATACCACCCCATCCTGTCTCTCTAAGATCCATTTTAATATTACCCAATCACCTACGTCTTGGTCTCCCTAGTGGTCTCTTTCCTTCTGGCTTTCCCACCAATATCATATCTGCATTTCTCCTCGCCCCCATTCGTGATTATTTCTGCTCCCCCCCCCACTGCCTTGTGTTCTTGGTGCTACTCCGAGTGTGGCGAATAGATGGAAAGTACGAATATAGGGACAAGGGCGTATTCATATTGTAGCGTGTAGGGCCGTTATAATGCAACAACCGCCAGATAAGTAAATATACCAGAGCTTTTTCTAGGCAGCGGCCCGGCAAACACGTTCCCGCAGCAACAGACACGAAGGAAACAATGGTACAGCAACAGAGGAGCGGTGTTTTCTGTCGGCCCCGTCGCTGCCTTTGCTACGCAACGGCGCAGTAAGCGCATATCTGTGACAACGAATCCAGACACAACAATAGAAGAGCTGTATTTCTAATGGTGCGTGCAACTAAGCAAGTAGTTAGTTGCAAGAGTGCTCAGTTGGAAGTCCGGCTGTGTGTAGAAGACTTTTATGTGTGATATTTTGAGTGTGTAATTCAGTAAGGCTATTATGGTTCCTATATTAAAATCCATTGCCAAGAAACGGCTAGCGGATACTGTAATAGACAAAGGACACTAGTCTGTGCCATTGATATGTAAAGTGTAGTCACCAGTCGTGAGTGTGTAAGTGGTCAATAAATCGAGTCAACAATCCAACCCCCGTCTGTAGTCAATGTATGACAGTCTGACAGTCTGACAGTGTATGCGCTGCCTTTACATGTTGATACACAATTTCGAAGCTGATCTCCAGAGCCGCTACACACACGCTGACCTGGTTAACCCATGTGATTGTGTTTAATTATGCAGCGTTAATGGCGGAATATAATTACGGCATTACTAACATGGCGACAGCAACACTGGCTTCATATAATCTCCCGCGGATGTGAGACTATCGTCGAATTATTGATTTTTATATTTTCATAAGTTGCATCTTTCCTATGTGGATATGATAGATTTTCTAGGCATATTTCGGTCACGGAAATTTACCTTGAACTATGTCGTCATTGTCAGCATCGCCGCCGGGTTAGGTCAGTCTCTATAGCAATGGGCTTCAGGCTGGACGGTCGGTGTTCGGTCCCTTCTAGGGGAAGATATTTTTCTATTCTGCACAGCGCCCAGACCACCTCTGGGGCCCACCCATCCTATCCTGTTTCCCAGGGATATAGCGGCCGGGGTGTGAAGCTTAATACCCACCTCTGTCTAGCGCCGATATTAAGAGTACATGGAGCTATACATACACTCCTCAACACAGCTTCATGGCATAGGTAAAATAAATAAAGCTATCCCTGTAACAGGCCGTGGAGCTCCGTAGGGTTGTGAGATGTCGAGGTTCCCACATTTTCTCTAGACATTCGGCTCACAGATGGCGGTGAGGTCAGACTTACGCACCGGCCGCCGTTTACACCCCAGGAAGATTTCTGATACTCATTTCTGTTAGAGGCTGAGTCCAACCCAGGGCCATAGTGCGGCTGGAGGGATTAGGCGAATTGAAAAACCCAATGGCATGAAGTGAACCCGCGATCTTCCAACTTGTAGGTTAGTGCCTCAGCCTAATATTTAATTAACTAAGCATAGGGACAACTTTATACGCACTTCATCTTATGACATACAGGTGGCATGGTGCAGGAAAGTAAAGAGAGAAGAAAGAAACAAGCGAGGTAGATGTTGAAAGGTAGCTATGAAGAGTAAATAAAGCAGGAAAGATGGAAGAAAAAGAACAGGAAAATTGGTTAAAGGCAGAAACACTGTATGAAGAGTTCTGTCTTCTGGGACAGAAGTATAGTCCATTGATAGTCAGCGTTCGTTTCGAAGCTATAATTCGCATCCATCTTCAGGGTTGAAGAGTAAGCCATGCAAGAATATATCGTGAAGCGGGTACCAAACACAGACAAAGCTGGTAGCTTTGTGGGCTTATTCTTAGAACCTGGAGATGGAGGCGACATGTTCCTCCGAAACGTCTACTTTCAACGGACTACACGGCGTTATATCCCAGAAGATGGAACTGTTCATAAAATGCGCCGCAAGAACGTCAGATCCTACACCAGCACCACAGACCTATGTTAGAACAGTTCATTAAACACTACATTAAAATTTTACCCAAGAACGGGCGGTTATCCCGTGTTTCTGCAGACGTAGCAAAGCATTTCCCGCATTCAGATTGTAATTGGCCATTCTCGGGCCATTGAGTTTAGCGTCTCATCAATTTTGCCACTTTACTGCATGATAGAGCGCAGGATTGCATAACTTTCAGGACTGAACTGTACGTCGCTTGCAGATCTACACAGTCGAACTTCCATCAGAGTCATTAACATTTATATCTCCTCTTAATTTTAGAAACTAGAATCGAAACACGGTAACCAGAAACGAATGCCCGAGTGGCCTCGATATAATTGCACTTACTCTCGAGTGTGGCTCTTTGTCTCCTTTTTTATATTTCCCTCTCTCTCCTTCCCAGTTGTTCTTCCTTTCTTTCGTTCCTTCTGTTATCTTCCTCCCTTTTACTCATGTAATAATATTTCATGTACTATCCGTGTGCTGTTCTGTACAGAATGAGCAGTGTATTTGGTCGAGTCCACTAACTGAGTTAAGTACTGTGAGATACATCTAGGTCAGATAATTGTGATATACGTGTATATATAAATATTTTTTTATTGCTAGTGGGGTGGGACTTAGTCCCTTGTACTGCGGCCACTTCTGGCCTGTTGTACCAGCCCCAGATGATAGGTGAGGGTGATTGTGGAGCAATTGGTGGAATGAAGATTGGCAGGGGAAACCGAAGTACTCGGAGAAAACCTGCCCCAGCGCCACTTTGTCCACCACAAATCCCACTTGACCAGACCCGGGATCGAACCCGGGCCGCCGCGGTGGGAAGCCAGCGACTAACCGCTTCAGCTATGGCGCGGCCAGACGTGTACGTATATATATAGCTTAAAAGTATTGTGATATATATAAAACTCGGCTTTATAAGGCGCAGCTCTGTCACCATTGGCTAATTGTCTGTGTCGTTTTGCCGGATGATTGTTATGTCATGAAGATAAGAAAATTCATAGCAGCGAGATTTAGGGCTCCAGAGTGTCAGGGACTCTGTGGACTAGTGACCAGTTCGAATCCAGAACGATAAATGAATGTTAGCGAGGACAGGAGCCCTACAGTTCCAGGACAGTCGAACATAGCACACACACACACACACACACACACACACACGTTTGTTTGTTAATCTTAAAGGGAGAGATGAAAGCGCCATCCGGCTGTACTAGGAGCAAAGGAAAATGACCGAAGGAAATGAAACTCACTCAAAGCGAGTAGATGGAGTTCCAACATCTCATATGAATTTCACATTCTGTTCCTCTGTCCTCTTACTATATTGGCTTGTCTCCTCTCAGTGAGAACCGGGATAGCTCAGTCGGTATAGCGACGGGCTACCGGCTGTACGTACCAGGTTCGATTCCCGGCAGTGCAAGGTTTTCTCTTCTTCACAACGTGCAGACCGGTTCTAAGGCCCATCCGGCCTCATATTCCAGAGTTACCCGGGGGTAAAGCGGCAGGGGCGTGAAACGGACCACCTCCATCTAATGCCGAGGTCAAGAATGGCGGAGCTGTACCTCCACTCCCCCATATGTCTGTATGGCATAGTTCTTAACTAATTAAGCACAGGGACAACATTTTGCCTCTGAACAGTATTATGACTCCATACTGAGTCGTTTAACCGTAAGACATATATTTATAGTTACCCAGTTTACACACAGTGGTTACTATACGTACCATATAGTTCAGCGTTAAGGACTCTGCATTTAGTCCGAAAATTGAACTGGTGTTTTTTTATTCTTACCATAAAAAGGTACTCTTCGTAACCACCAGCGTGAGAACCTAAAATCCTACGTTTAACACAGTTGTATACAATCACGTAAGAGCCGGTAAGACTTAAGCAGAAGGAGTAATGTTGAACGACCGGAGAACCGGGTTTGGTTCCTGGTGGGGACTGAGACACTTTTCTTCGTCACCGCATGAAGTTCGCTACTCAGATACGAGTAATGTGTCGCAAATCTGCATTTTCGGAGCCCGCTCTATCCGGCTCAGTGGTGGAAATCGTGACGTTTTGTTCAGTGTCTGTTGTCTGTCGTGTGTTGTCTCCTTGGAAACCGACAGTAGGGGGAGGGGAAATCAAATGAGGGAACGTCCCCGCAAACCGCAAGCACGGGGGTCGGCTATTTGTATAAATCGAATTCATTGTTCCAGTGAGGTAATTTGTGCTCCCCACCTAATGTAGTCAGGTGATCAAGTCAGCCTGAAATGGGCCACATCTTCTTTGAAATCCTTACCCACTAATCATTGGGCATCGTAACCTTTTCTCTTCGCCAAGTATAATTACAGTGAGATGGGCAGGGCATGTAGCACGAGTGTATGAGAAGAGGAATGCATATAGGATATTGGTTGGAAAGCCAGAAGGAATGAGACCACTAGGAAGACCTAGACATAGGTTGAAGAATAATGTTAAACTGGATCTTAGAGAGATGGGGTGGGGTGGTATGAACTGGATCGAACTGGCTCAGGATAGGGACCTATGGAGGGATTTTGTGAATACGGTAATGAAACTTCGGGTTTTACATAAAACGCTGGGGAATCCTTAAGTAGGTGCACAACTGGCGGCTTCTCAGGAAGGGCTCCGCTCCATGGAGTTAGTTTAGTTAGTTAGCCACTAAACATTTATCATGATTTCCGGCTAATTCTAAGCAGTGCAGTTGAGTATATCTACTGGCTACGGGTAGGACAACCGGTAGGTCGGAGTTCGAGTCCTGGTAGGGTAAAGGATTTTTCCTCCACGTCGTCCAGACAGGCTCTGCGGCCACGCAGCCTCCTATACAGTGCGCACCGGGGATAAATAGGCCGGGGCGTGAAGATGACCACTCACTTCCAACTAGTGCCGAGGTCAAGAAAATGTAGATATATACATCTATTCCCCTATACCCCTTCATGGCGTAGTACTTAATTAAGCACAGGGACAAATTTACCTTTACCTAAAATGCGCTTGTGGTAACTTCCCACATTCAAACAACAGTGACAACTCAAGTATCATTGCTTAGCAACGACTATTTACTCGCCGTTGCTAAGCAATGAATGGTTTCTAGATTGTGATTGGCTAGCACTCGATCCAGTGTGGGTGGTTCCCACAGTCACATATTGTTGTAGACTTTTCCTAGCAACGACTGTTTACTCGCTGTTGCTAAGCAATAAATGGTTCATAGCTTGCGATTGGCTAGCACTCGATGCAGTGTGGGTGGTTCCCACAGTCACATATTGTTGTAGACTTTTCCTAGCAACGACTGTTTACTCGCTGTTGCTAAGCAATGAATGGTTCCTAGATTGCGATTGGCTAGCACTCGATCCACTGTCGG
>NW_019724601.1:3075696-3107851 GCF_002891405.2 Cryptotermes secundus | reverse complement strand
CCTGTACACAAACACAGAGAAACGCATACACACAAACTAAACATCCATGCCCTGAATGGGACTCGAACCCACGATCCCGGTTTCCGAGCGAGTGAAGACAGTACATGCCTTAGACCGCTCGGCTACCGTGACCGGCAGTTAAGTAGTTTTTTTCCATTGGCGCTACAGCCCTCATTTGGGCCTAGGCCTACCTCCATGAAACTCTCCGTTTCACTTCGGTTTACTAGATCCTACACATTCGGTAGTACTCCTTGGGCGAGTGATCAGCTCGTCGCAAGGCCTCTACCTGTAGACAAACACAGAAAAACGCACACAAACATCCATGCCCTGAGTGGGATTCGAACTCACGATCCCAGTTTCCAAGCGAGCGAAGACAGTACATGCCTTAGACCGCTCGGCTACCGTGACCAGCAGTTAAGTAGTTTACCCTTCACTTAAAGGAGAGTAGCCTACATTCGTATATTCCAAGGAATTACGTAAGAAATGAAGACACGTGATTTGACCGCATGATGTACGTGTAGCTGTGAGAAAATGTTAAGTCATTCATATTTCTAATCCTATTTCTTATCCTCAGCTTCATAAGCGCACATATTTGTGAAATTTAATATCCTTTCAGAGTACTTTTGCAGTTTACCCCTCACGCGCAGTACAGCCGCCACGGAAAGAAAGAAGCACTGTACACATACCAGAAGTTATTCATGTTCGTAATGGCTGGATTGCCTTAGTAGAGGTCGCTAGGGAGATGCTAATTATCCTCTTTCATGTATTCAGAACGTACTAATTACATTCCTGTATTAAACACACTCTTCAGTGTCAAGTATCTGAAAATGCTACTTCCATAGAAGACTGTGCTGTTGGTTAAAGCGAACGTGTATGACCTGGCCGCATGCACTCACAGCGGGAAAGCAGTGTTTGTTTAATAGTATTTGAATTCTAGGTATTTTGCTTCTAGGAACCAGTTTCGAGAATTGCGCTATGTAACTAGAGTTTGATTCATTGAGATAATATTACTTTGTACATAAAGGTAAAGTTGCTCCTTTGCTTAACTAATTAAGCACTACGCCATGAAGGCATATGGGGGAGTGGATATATAAATCCACATGTTTTACCTCGGCCCTAGCTGGAAGTGAGTGGTTAGCTTCACGCCTCGGCCGCTTTACTCCCGGGAAAAGAGCCCTTACGTCTAAATGCTGCATGATATGTTCTGTTGCTGCTTCAGATTGTGCTCTTCCCTGTTGGCCCTGGGCAGGTTTTCTCCTAGTACTTCTGTTTCCCCTGCCAATCTTCATTCCACCAATTGCTCCACAATCACCCTCACCTATCATCTGGGGCTGGCACAATAGGCCAGAAGTGGCCGCAGTGCAAGGGACTTAGTCCCACCCCACTAGCAATAAAGAAACTCCAGATCCAACATCACACGTATTTGTTAGTCGGTATAGTGACTACGCTAAGGATTTGGCGACCTAAGAATCCGGTTTCGATTTCTGGCAGGTGAAAGATAAGTTTTTCTTCCTCGACTGCGTTCACGTCGCCTCTGGGCCCCTCAGAGACTTGTACGAAGCATATACTGGCGTTGTTTCTCCGGGGTGTTAAGCGGCCGGGACGTGAAGCTGACCACTTACCTCCATCTGATGCTGCCTTTGATGCGTGAGACTATACCTTCAGTCCTCTGTACGTGTTTCATGTCTTGATGCTTAAGTATAGGGACAATTTTGCTTTCAGCTTTTATGTGGATCTCCAACAGCGCGAGGGGTAAGTGACAACGCCTTCGTTTGTGCACTTTTTAATTTTTGTCATGGGCGTGAGACTATGTCCCTTGTACTGCGGCCACTGTTTGGCTTATTGTACCAGCCCCAGATGATAGGTGAGGGTGTATGTGAAGCAGTCAGTGGAATGCAAATTTGCAGGTAAACCGAAGTACTCGGATAAAACCTGCCCCAGTGCCACTTTGTCCCCCACAAATCCCACATGACCTGACACGGGCTTGAATCCGGGCCACCGCGTTGGGAAGCCGGCGACTAACCGCTTGAGCTATGGCACGGCCTGCCGCACACATAATCACCAGAGCTACGGACATAGACCACATGCTGCCAGCTCACAGAGAACTAATAAGGGGTACGGGCGCACTTCTGTTTCGTCCTGGTGCTGCAGTGTTTTGCATACGCAATGGCCGTATGGACGAGGAGCTCAGAAGCGGGAATTCCCTGTACGTTTGAAAATGCTGTCAACAGTTTCCCACGCAGACAGAAGGGAGTATCTTCAGCCCAAACTTTGTGCTTAGCGATATCAAGTACTTAGATCACTCATGAAGTATTTTGAACGAAAACACTTGTAGAGATGAAAGACCGCTGACCTCCGCTAGGTGCAAACACAGCCCTTGTCTCCTTTACGCGGGAACCGAATATGCGACCTATGGCTGGAGCAAGTGTGTTGCGGTTAAGAGAAAGGAAATATGAGAAGAGATGGGCAGTGGCAGTGGCAGTGGCAGTGCGCGGTATAAAGTGAGGAAAACTTCTTTTGTTATTTGTTACCCATAAGGCTTGATCAAACTTTGGAACAAACAAATATTGATTAAGAGCAGGAAAGAAGACGAAGAGAGCAATGTCTTACATTTCACACTTTCAGCAACTGTTCGAGATCTATCGAAGAGGTAATGGAAGGAATTAGAGGCAGAGAAAAATACGAAGAGATGCAATCAATCACATGGCGAAACAAAACTTTTATATACACGATTTCGTAATTATATATCATACTGTTGCTCAGGTGAACCTAAGTGTGTTTTTATCTTACACGTGACGTCAGGCTTATGGCTCCACTGTTTGTGCCAAGGGATTCTAAGCTTTCTTTCTTTTAAGAGTTTTAAAAATTCGGAATTACATTCTGTATTCTCAGAAATATAATTTCCGACTTTCCTCTGTGAATAAACTGAAAGTAGATTTCTGAACAGAATCAAGTCCATGCCTCGGAACGGAGACAGAAGGAAAGTGAGAATTGAGCAGGTGACATCTTGTGCTGAAGTTCCATTTTATTCTGATCGAGGGGTTTCTATACATTGCCTTGAGAATAACGAAGATGCCTGCCACCCCATAACTATAACTGACTATACATATTCGTTTTGTTAGTCTGGAAATAGGAAATACACAATGTTCGTTCTTCTATGGGGTAAAATTCTGATACGCTTACAAGTTCTCCCCTCACCATTTCTACCCTCCTAAAACGCTGCAAAAGAAAACCCCTCTGTATATAATATCATGGTTGGAAAAGAGCCAACAGTTTGTTCGGGGGTTGAGGTGGAGTGATGTGCACGAGAGGTAAGGAATAGAATTAGTTCGAAGGACAAACACGACCAGCGCCACTCTGTGGAAACTAAGAACAAGAAAATAAATTTAATTCTCCTCCTGTTTTTTAAGAAGGTAAATTTGTCCCCTTGATTAATTAAACACTACACCATGAAGGCATCTGGGGAGCAAAGGTGTACTTGCACGAGTTCTTGAAATCGATACTAGATGGAGGAGAGCGGTCTGCTTCACTCCGCAACCTTTTTACACACGGGGAAACCCCCCCCCCCATTGGATAGGAGGCTGGATGGAGACCCAGATCCTGTCTGAACACTGTGGAGGAAATGTCTTTCCCCTGCCGCAAATAGATTCCAGATTCCAGAATCCGAGTCGCCCAACAGACCGAGCTATCCCGGCGATTAATTCTATTTTTAGTGCCATTTGAATCGTCCCTGCAACGGTACCTCAGATATTTAGTTTTATAATAACATTCATTCATTAAAATTCTTTTGGGCGGTTAGCACGGTCTGTTAAACGGAAAATCACGTCGGAGACATGCTGTCTCTTGAGATGTCAGCAGCGTATGTTGGACGGAGAATCACGTCGGAGACATGCTGTCTTTTGGGATGTTAGCAACATGTGTTGAATGGAGAATCACGTCGGAGACATGCTGTCTCTTGGGACGTCAGCAGCACTTGTTGAACGGAGAATCACGTCGGAGACATGCTGTCTCTTGGGGTGTCATTAGCTTGTGTTGAACGGAGAATCACGTCGGAGACTTGCTGTCTTTTGAGATGTTAGCAGCATGTGTTGAATGGAGAATCACGTTGGAGACATGCTGTCTCTTGGAATGTCAGCAGCGTGTGTTGAACGTTGGAGACATACTTTATCCATACACTGTCATTTCCTACATCTGTTCTGTTGTTAGTGATGGAACATCTCTCGAATTGTTGACTATTTGCTGCTGAATAGAGTCGCGGATGATCGTTCGAGAGAATTTTACTGCATTTATTTTCCGACAAAGTCTCAAGACAAAAATAATATAGGAAGCTCTCTTTGTCAACGGAGACACTTCTAAATGTGTTAGCACGTGACGGTGGCAGCTTATGCTGTCCCCTTGGATGTACGGATTATTTCATAGATCCCGCAGTCGACGTTTAATCAGTAAAATGTTCGCTTGATTGTGGTTCAACGTCCGACAGGAGCAGGCATTCCTGTCAGTCATTAGTCAGTATGATTCTGCCGTATACCCAGCCTCAGATTCATTAATAACCACGTACAGATGGCTCTCTCAGCGAATTTGAAGTGATCAGAGCGTGAAGATAACCAGTTATCTCAATCTATGGCAGCTAATCACGTGGGGTCGTGACCAAAATTGTGTTATTAGAGAAAAGTAAATTTAGCTCATACACCGTATAACTTAGTGAATCAATATAATATTTAAGATTTGAGGCTTTAACGGCGGTGACTTTGAAGAAAGCAGTCTTCTGGGATTTGGCACCGTGTATATGTGGTGTTAACCGACGTTTCGGAGGAACGTATCGCCTCCATCTTCAGGGTAGAAGGAAAAATATAAAAAATCCGCAAGCGAAAAGACCGTGAGAACTGGTAAAAGCAGACTGCTTTCACCGGTTCTCACGGTCTCTTCGTTTGCGGATTTTTTATATTTTTCCTTCTACCCTGAAGATGGAGGCGATACGTTCCTCCGAAACGTCGGTTAACACCACATATACACGGTGCCAAATCCCTGAAAACTGCTTTCTTCAATATAATATTTGTTTCTCAAACATTTTGTTTACTGTTTTATTTAATCTAATCTCACAACTTTATTCTGAGAGCATTAATTCCGCCGATTTATTCCGAAAGCATTAATATCACAACTTTATTCTGAAGGTATTAATTTCGCAACATTATTCGGAAAGCTTTAATTTCGCGACTTTATTCTGAAAGCATTAATTTCGCGGATTTATTCTGAAGACATTAATTTTGCAACGTTATTCTAAAAGGTTTAATTTCGCGACTTTTTTTTCTGAAAGCATTCATTTAGTTAACTGTGTTCTTATAATATTCATTTTGTGAATTTTTCTGATAGCATTAATTTCGCGACTTTTCTACTTCTAATATTATCATATCAGTTATTCGCGCTCATGCCAATCATGTTATAACTCATATTGAACTTCGTATAACTGAAAGAGATTTAATCATATTCTTTTGCATTCTGCCTTTTATGGAAATCCGAACCCCAGCTCCCTGGATTTATACAGCGGTGAGACGGAAGATGCCATGGTTGAATGGGTATATTCTGTCTCATCCACACGCTCACACATACGTGTTCTATATAACCCCTGGTAGTTTCGCTTTGCGCTGCAGTGCGCTGTCGGGTGGATTGCCTAGCTCCGTATCTCATAGCAGAGTTAATGAATACTGCAGGGGCGGTCGCCGTTACAAAGGGATTAAACGGCATAATGATATAATCAAATATAATTCGTTTTGCTGGAGATATTAATATCCTCGCCTACGATAAACACACGGCTACTCCCCGTACAATGATTTTAGTTCCCATTGCCTACTGAATTTGACATCAGTGGCGTTTCTAAACACTTCAGTAAATGTTCTCTCTCTCTCTCACAAAATCATGACCTGTTACAGAAAAGAACACAGGCAACTCTCGTTACAGGCGCATTCGTTATCCGCTTTCTCGCATATCTGAGATTTTATCTGTGTTAAGAAGAGTGTCAATGCCCTATCTGTCTCCACCGTACAGCTACTGCGCTTGCCCAGTGAGTTGCGCGCGCAGATGTCCCCTTACTCACGCCACCATTTTGACACAGCAGTGTCGTTTCCTACTCCACCGTGCTTGGTGTTGATTCTATGCGTCTCCCATTGTACGCGTTTTCTGTATACGCGGCAGTTTACAGGAACGAAACATCCCCTCCCACTTATATCGAGAGTCATTCAATGCTGACTCAGTTATGTAGTCACACAGAAATGCCAGTCGCGGGGAATAATGAATCCGGAAGAAAATCCGGTTCATCATACAACAGTATAATTGCTCTTTAACAAACTACTTATCTTTTTCTTTTTTTCTTTATTGTTTATGGACGCTGTCAGTATTGAGATTATGTAGCGTCAATGATAGGATGATTAATGAATATGGAGCAGTTGCAGGAATGAGAATTGGCAGGAGAAATCGATGGGTTCGGAGATTGCCTCAGTTCCACTTTATGCAGCACAAATCTCACGTGACCTGAGATCGAAATTCGGCTACCGCGGTGGGAAAACTGTGACTTAACTGCCTTAGCTATGTCTCAGCATGATGAAGTAGGAAAAGAAGAAAGGGAAATAGAGGTTAAGAAAAACTAATGCTGAAGTGAAAAGTATAAGAGTGAGGAGGAGAAGGGAGGAAAATAATGAAAAAAAAAAGTGGGGGGAAAAAATGGCACTGGAACAGTTATATTTCCGAGTTTCTTTTAGGTTTACCCCCGCTAGTAATCACTCCACCATTGCTCCATACTCGTCTATCACCGCCTCCTGAGGTGTGAGACGCCCTTGATCAGGCAGCACATTATCATATCTCATGTTTTTTTTTGTTTTTTGTTTAAGTTTGTGGGCTTCATAATTAACCTGGCACTTGGCTGGTTACAGAATAAGGAAGTTAAGTTTCTTTAATTAAATTCTGAGAAGATGAGTAGATTGTCACGTGGATTCTTCCCTTGAGATTTCCGGACGTAAATTATACATGCATTTCTCACTTCCCACACACGTGCTTGCTTACATATGTATTTGTCCTTGCTTGGGACATACTGTAAGACACCAAGCAGAGAATAAATTCCGGGAACTTCTTGTACAACCTTCGTTTAATAGTATTGTCACGATTTATATGTGTGACCATACACGGGGTTTGAATTGGTATTCGGTGTTATTGCACACCTATACACACAACTCGTAACTACAAGTAACTTTTGTTAATTCTCACTCTGTACTTCACTACAGCACGTACTAAGTCTTCTTAGCCTGCTATATCTTCACCAGTCGTTGTCTGGTAACGGCTTCCAACAGCGGGCGTTCTCCCTACTCTGGGTTCCCGAACTGTCCCCGTGCCTCAAGTAGCAGCTTCTAACAGCAACAGCTCACAAGGACTGAACCACAGCGGTCTTCTCACTACTCACTCATCCATCAGGCAGTTCACTCCACTCCACTGACTAACTCTCACTGATTGTCCTGTTTATAGCATCTCGACACGGACCGCACAGAAAACACCGTTCTCAGGTTCGCGTCTGTTTGGATGCCCACATGATCGCTACTCGGCCATTGCATAACATCCACCGTTCTTTACAGAGCCATTACTTATCAACAGCTATTATATAGCTGCTTATTTCGCGGTCGTTGCCTAGCAGCGGGCTCACATGCTACAGTAGCTTGTCTGAATCGCAGTAGGTTTTGTCTTCTGGTGGAGTATCTGTGAGCCGAAGACATGCACTTTCTCCAGTAGAAAACACTGTTGCATAATTTCAAAGAGTTTCCAAAACCGAAAATGTAAGTGAAAGCATTGAGCTTTATAAAGATTTATGAGGAAGATCTGTCAGGAACTGTGTTTTGGAACGAAACACAAAACGTTATAAGTATTACGAAGTATTTCAACGTAATTTGCATATGACATTTGAACTTCATTTTCTCTTTTCTTTTCTTTCAATGAAATGAAATATCCACGCTACTAAATTAGCAAAGTATACGTTTTCTTTTATTACGCAGAAATACAAGACATAAAAAGGATCTAGTGATGATAGTAAGGCGGAGAGGAAGCGAAACTTTGTATTAACATTTCACTTTAAATTGAAACTTGTTACATTATGTGCAGAGCTATAGAAGGATAACTGACTCTTCTTTTAGTCCAGTTGTAACAAAGTGCCATCTTAAATAAGCTTAGCCCTCATTTCGTTTGCATTCATTTACATTTCAGTTTTAATATCATCTCTTTGAAAAGCTACGTACGCTCTGACACTTGCACAACCCGGCAGCTCTGTATCCTCCATCTGTGTGAAATGATATTATTGCATTAAGAATTCAATTTATTTACGAAAGAAATGCCTAAAAATGGGGACTATTTCATTTTTAACATTCTTTTTTGCTGATTAAGTATAAGAAGCTTAGAGTTCTGTCTCATTCTGTCCCTAGATATAACTTTCCTTTTTTTTTCTAATTCTTTGTATATAAAGATCCTCTTTTCTCTCTTGTGCTGACGTGAAAGAACTCTGAAAATCTCAAATTAAACAGCTTCTCTAAGTATTCGCATTTTGAGTTCAAATTATAGAAATTTAAAAGCCAGCGATGATATAAGATGTAGATAGCAAAAGAGTACATTAAGACCCTGGTCTTTATTCCACCCTTCAACTCACCCTGGTAGAGCGGATTGCGTCTCATCTGAATATAAGGGGTTCTTGTGTTATGCATCAAAGGTTAGATGCCTGCAAGGATTTAACATTTTGAATAAACGTTATAATATCCCTTTTAATTGGATCCCTTGCCACTACGGCATGGCGCGTCCTCCGAACATGTAGCGAACTGCGACAGCTGACAGTGGATGGTCGTCTAGCTTGGGGTTTGGGCTGGGACTGAACAACGTGTCAGAGAAGAAAATTAGCATTTTACGAACTTTTACACTGGAATTTGAGAAATAAATGCATACAAAATTTTGGTAAGGAAAACGGAAGGAAATAGGACACTGGGAAGATATAAGCGTAGATTGGGATGTTGGAGTAGATAGTGGGATGAACTGGATTAATCTGGCTCAGGGTCAAGACCAGTGACGGGCTCTTGTGAACACGGTGATGAACCTTCGGGCTGCATAAAATTCGGTGTGTTTCTTGTGTTACTGAGCAGAAATTAACCTTCTTAAGATGGATTAATTTCCATGTTGTTTACTTGCAGCTACTAACGATGCGGCTTCAGTATCGTAGGAGTCGGTTCCATGGAGTTCGTTTGTTTGTGAAAGCATTGCTGAGACTTACGGAGCGGGCTCACGGGATAAAGATTGATGGATAAAGATGGAATTGATATCCGATGGATAACAAAATGGCCGAAGAGTTTTATCTTTAGATTCTAACCTCAGCACAGGTGAGAGCCAGAATCGCCGCGCCGCAGGTTCCGTTGAGATCGCGGCGTTTCTCTGCCGTGAAATTGCCTCCTCATGATGTAACATACCGTCAGACTGTACCTCACAGAGAACACAAGTGTGCTACTGTCGGTTAGTGTTCTTGAGGGAAATAATTCGTATTTATTCTGAAATTCGTAAGGACATTAGTTGTACTTTGTGGGCGGGTGGCACGCGGTAGCGTAGTTGGCTGGGGCACTATGCTTCAAGCCGGAAGGTCGCGGGATCTATTCCCAATGAAATCATTGGATTTTTCAGTTGACCTAATCCTTCCAGCCGCATTATGGCCCTGGGGTCGACTTAGCCTTTAACAGAAATGAGTACCAGGAATCTTCCTGGGGTTAAAGGGCGGCCGGTGAGTATGGCTGACAACCTAACCGCCGTCTGTGAGCCGATTGTCTAGAAAATGTGGAAGCCTCGACGTCTCACAACTCTGTAGACCTCCACGGGCTGTTACAGAGATAGATTTACCTTTTTTTTTTACTATGTGGGAAATATGTTTCTTACTGGTGGTATATATAGTTACCACTCCATCATAATAATCACCCGGGGCAGGCTACAATAGGCCAATCAGTGGCCGCCGTACCGAGTGGACCCAGTTGGACTCCACCCCCCACTAAGCGAAATAAAAAAAAAGTGACTGGATTGAGCTCGAATAACGGGTTCGGTTCCGGTAGGACGCAAATATTTTTCTTTTTGGCCAGTTTGTGGTCCACTCACCTTCTTACACAACTTTACCGATTTTCTGTCCCTAAGGCGAAGCATCGGAATGAAGTTGACCCCTAGCCTCAATGTCATGTCCAGATAGCGAATGTTTGCAGGTTTACCTCCACGCCCACTGTACGCCTTTATGGCGCGATATGTAGTCACAGCTGAATTGTAATGCGGAAATTTTCTTTTGAAGTAAAGTGATAAGTCTTGTTGTTGTTCGGCTTTAAAAACTGTTGACTTTTCTACAATTTAAAATTTACTGTCATCAAAAAGAAATAAGAAACAGAGTTACGTAACACCGTGTTAACGTTAATGCTTACACAAAGAATGTGATGACAGAGACATCAATTTCATTATCACTGAACAAAAGGAGGGAAAGAAGATGATGTTTAATGTAAGTTTTTTGTAGCCGTTCACTACGGCCAATATTTACTTACTTGACCCAAACGTTGTAGGGTGGTTCTGCTTTCTCTTGTGTCCGCAACACCACGGTACTGGCTCTCGGAAAGGTTAATTAAACCCAACTCTGACATTACTCTTACTGTACAAGCGGAGGCAAAAGAACACAGTTTCTTGTTCACACTGTTGCTCTAGATACGGACTTCCGCGTTTCTTATAATTTTATTTGCGGGCTCTTGAATAACTGTTTTTGCTCCTTGTTGTGTTAGAAACATGAACTCAAGCGAGTGTAAGTATTATTTATGTGTGTATGTACGTTTTTATTTATACGCTTCAACTTGTTCGTAGTATACTCTCGGAAGTCAGGGGAAATGCTGATAATGGACATAAACGTTTATAATGCTTTACTAAAGAAAATTTATTAATCGTATATAGCGAAGTCACCCGCCCAAGGAGTCCTACCGAATGCGTAAGATCTAGAAAAACCGAAGTGAACGGAGAAGTTCATGGAGGTAGGCCTAGGCCCACTGCGGCTGTAGTGCCAAGGGGGGGGGGGAAGAAAATATATAGCGAAGTAGGTCCAAGAATTATTGTTTCCTCGCGTCTGTATCATTACTTCTCTTGAAAAATATGTGCATAATTCATGCTCTCGTCTTCTGAATAGTGTGGCAAGAAGAGTTACGTCATCCGTGATATTGCGTCGTATAATTCGGTGAAATTCAACTGACTTTTCGTAAGAACATAGCAAAGTTCAGATTGTTATCGGCTTCATGCTTTCTGTAATCTTCGACCCTGAAGATGGAGGCGTTATGAATCTTCGAAAACGTCGGTTGACTTTCGCCGGGGTACACAGACTTCGCTTTCACCTCCTGGAGAATGTCCGATACGGCGTGGTCATCTCATAGGAAGTTACAAGCATTTCACCTTCATCCTTGAACAAGGAGACCTACGTTCCTGCGAAGCGTTAACACCCAGCTACCAGACCACGTGGTATCATGAGCTAGAAGTCCACAGCTGGAATCTTCATCGTGAAACCCTCAGCTCTTGCGTGTTAATGTTCTATCGCCAGTTTTTCTTCTCACTGACACGCGAGGGGTGGGGGGCAACTTTGAACTGAAAGAGTTTTAATATGGGAGAACGTAGATTGAGGGAGTCTGCGAAAAAGATACTAAGGAGAATATTTGAACATACGAAAGAGGAAATGAAAACTGGGGAAATTATGTAAAACCCGTGATTTGGTAGGAAATATTGAAATGGAAAGTTTGCAGTGGGTTGGGGCGTTCTGGTTAGAATAGTCCAAATAACTGAAGGCTAAGAAAATGCTTCATAGTAAGTAAGAAGGCGGTAAAATGGTAAGGCACAGACTGAGATGGTTGGAAGATGCTGATTATGATTTACTAGAGCTGAAAATGAAGACATACAGCTAATAATAGTGACGTCCTTTTATCTGCCTCAAAGTAACTCGGGGTTCTTAAAAAATTGTAGAGCCAGTAGTAATTAAGAATGAGGGGGGAAGTAAAAGGAGGTTACATAAAATTATATTGTAGCATATATACCCGTTGTTAGGCAACGACCACGGAACAGAATACGAGGCAACAGCCGTTGTTGGGCAGCGGCCCGCGCGGAAAAGTGGAAGTACCGTTGGTAGCGGTGTTTTCTATATGGTCCTCACCGAGGCTGTATCACGCGACCGACCTAGTTCAGTTCAGTTAGTGGGTGCAGTGCAACTGAGTAGAATGAATTAGAGCGAGTTGGTTGTTGAGTGAGTGAGTTAGAGGACTGCAGTTCAGCCATTATGAACCGTTGCTTTGAGAAGCTGGTAACTGAGGCACGGGGATAGTTCGAAAACCAAAAGTGAGGTGAACGTCCGCCGTTAGAAGCCGTTACCGGACAACGACTGGTGAAGACACAGCAGACTGAGAAATCTTAGTACGTGCTGTAGTGAACTGTAGAGTGCGTGAATCAGTGATAGCGCTGTAGTTATTTGTAATTACGTTCTGTTACTGTTAATAAATCTAGTTATCAATCCAAACCCCGTCTGTAGTCACTCATACACGTGACAGTATAATGGAGAGCCTCTTATTTCATACTCTTCACCAAGTAATATTAGAAGTGACTGTATGAAGGAAGTTGGTTCAAGAACTCACCTTTCTCACTTGCATTCAGGCGGTGTCTGATTCGAATATTCGCCTAAATCCCCACTATCCTGAGATTGTTCGTGCTTTTTCTCGATCTTTCCAGGCAGATCTCGAAATAGTACCTTAGATTAGGCCACGACCGCTTCCTCTCATACCCTTTTCAGTTCCTTACTCTGTGTTAACCATTCACTTGTTGTTAAATAATTCTAGTTACCTACTTTTTTCATGGCTCTTCCAGTCCATTCAGGACCCTGGGCTCTATTCAGTTCCGTAAACATTTTGCGCCTGTCACGGTAGCCGAGCGGGCCTAGGCATGAACTGTCTTCGCTAGCTCGGAAGCCAGGATCGTGGGCTCGAATCTGTTTCCTGTGAGGTACGAACTGAATTCTTATATATTATTCTTATACACTGCCAGTCACTGTAGCCGAGCGGTCTGAGGCATGTACTGTCTTCGCTAGCTCGGAAGCCGGGATCGTGGGCTGGAATCCCACTCAGGGCATGGATGGTTGGTATGTGTATGCGTTTATTCTGTGTTTGTGTTGTCCTGTGTTTAGGTAAAGGCAATGCGACGGGCTGATCCCCCGTCCAAGGAGTCCTACCGTCTGTAAAATGATCAAGAAACAGATCAGCTCTACGCTCCAAAGTGGGAGCAAGAGGAGAAAAGAAAGTAATTTGTCATAGACGGTAGGACTCCTTAGACGGGGGATCAGCCCGTCGCAAAGCCGCTACCTAAACACAGGACAACACAATCACAGAATAAACACGCACCAAACATTCATGCCTCGAATGGGGTTCGAACCCAGGATCCCAGCGTCCGAGCGAGTGAAGACAGTTCATACCTTGACCTCGCGGCTACTGTGACCGGTCTAACATACAGCATCGTTAAATAAACAACAAACTGCAGACCATAACCAAATGTACATATGATTTAGACTGTCCGATATGCAAACAATGGGTGCATTTTAGTCATTATTGTAGTTCATAATGGGTTTCTCCATTGGACCGTTATTTCACCAATCATAAACACCGACCCATTTTCAACAACCACTCACATTTCAAAATTCTTCCCCCTCCTCTCTGCCGTCGATATTAATAACTAAAACGAGACCTCAGCTTTAATTAATGACCCTCATTAAATCATTAATTGGAACTTATTGATCGTTTATGCATGCACTGTTCATGATACATTTTAAAAGGCCCTTATGGAACCCTTTAGGGCTTGCATTAATGCCCATTTGTTCCTGCTACTATCGTACGAATAATAATGTTTATACGGTACTCTGCTGTACGCAATGGAACCTCGGACTTTCGGATAATGTGAAGCGTGAAGTGTCGGTACGTGTTTGGAAGGGACATTAATTTTGTGGGAGATGTGAGACAAGCCCTTTCAGTAACAAGGCGTTACTGCGTGGTAACAAAATTAGAAGATAAAGCTATATTTTAACAGGACGTGGAGGCCCATAAGATTGTGAGGCGTCGAGGCTTCCACATTTTCTAGAAAATCTACTCACAGATGGCGGTGAAGTTGTCATTCTTATGCGCCAAGATATCCCTGCAACAGGCCGTGAAGGCTCATAGGGTTTTCAGGCGTAGAGGTTTTCACATTTTCCAGACAATCGGCTTACAGATGGCGTTGAGGTTGTCAGCCTTACTCGTCGGCCACCATTTCGTTACAATAAGAAACATGAACTGCTTCGTAGGCTCTGAGGCTCTCACATCGGTGGTTATATCTTCAGGGATGTAACGCAGTGTAGTCCGTTGATAGTCAACAGACGTTTCGGAGGGATATCTCGCTTTCTTTTGCGGGATTGAAGCGAGTTCTTAATTTATGCTTCATGGCGATTTATTTCTTGGTTTACTCTTCATTCCTGAAGACGGAGGCGATATATTTTTCCGACAAATCGGTTGAATTTTACCTACATACAATTCGTCACATCCCAGAGGAAGTACGTCTTCATAATCAGTGCCACGTAAAGGACGAATTCTGCATAATCAGACTAAGATGCCACAGAGCGTAGAGTCCTTGAATCTCGTTGAATATTTCGACGTTTCGAATGGAGTTACACCCAAAATGACATCAGGACTTCATGTTATGCACCAGTGTTATGCTGATGGGCCATTTTCTTTTTATTCTTTCATCAGTGGCTCTACAGCTCTTTGCTGGGCCCTGGCCTCTTCTCCAGTTTCGCGATCTTTGTTACACAGTTGGTAGGACTCCTTGCATGAGTGATGAGCCCGTCGCTAGGTTGCTATCTACACACAAGACAACACAGACACAGAATAAGTAAGTTTTATATATGTGACTGAACACAGCGAAAGGAGAAGCAGCTTAACCAACTAAGAACACGGGGGAAACAACACGGACTGGACCTCTGAGAACGAAAATATCACCCCAGCCTCCCTTTGATAGAAGAGACACGAAGAAACAAACCTTAGCAGTTTAAAATTTTAAATATTAAGAATTTTAATAATTTTTTAACTCAACCACATTTAATCTTAATTAAAATCTTTATAGCCAATCACGGTAGCCGAGCGGTCTAAGGCATGAACTGTCTTCACCCGCTCGGAAGCCGGGATCTTGTGTTCGAATCCCACTCAAGGCATGGATGTTTGGTGTTTGTGTGTATATGCGTTTTTTCTGTGTTTGTGTACAGGTAGAGGCCTTCCGACGAGCTGATCACCCGCCCAAGGAGTCCTACTGAATGTCTAAGATCTAGTAAACCGAAGTGAAACGGAGAGTTTCATGGAGGTAGGCTAAGGCCCAAATTGGGGCTGTAGTGCCAAGGAAAGAAAAAAGAAAAATTCTTTATATAAAACTTTGATTCAACTATGAACAATGTAATAGTAGTTTCCTCAACGAGTTATGCCTTCCGAAGATGGCCGTAGCTGACCGAAACGTGTGAAGGCATTCATATGAATATACATATGAGTCACACTGCACGGTGTTGTCAAATCATTCTACAGTATCTAACTAGTGTGACGGACCAGATTGAATAAAGTTAGAAATCTTTTCGCGAATTTGGTATTACAGCTCTTTGGTATGACAGAATTACTTGTCTTTTTTATTCTCTTTAAGATCCATGTTTCTTTACTTTTTTTTCTGTTTTGCTTTCATCCCTCGCTATGAGCTGGCCCTGTTCCAAGACCCACGACATGAGAGACAGACGAATTCCCATCTCAGTAGCTTTAATATTGTCAGAGGTCACAAAAGGATGGGGCATCAGTCTTTCAACCAATTTTTTAAATTGTCTTTTCGGTTTTTCTCCCTTCATTGGATTTTTCCGCCGGACTTGAATTCATGTCTCTACATGTAAATTCTAACAGATGTGACCCAAATTTTTGTTTAAAAGATGAAATTCTGTACATATTCTGGGTTCTCCTGACTCCGGTATTTAGACTACCGATGAGCAAAACGTCTGTGTTTTCAATCCATCTCACTAAACATGATGTAACTAGGATATGACCCCATGTAGTCTAGGAGAAGTTTACTTATGTTTCGGAAGAACGAACTGCATCCTTTTTCAGGGTTGAAGTATAAATGTAGCTAATAGAAAATAGAATTACTTGAGCCCTTTCACTGGAGGCGAAGAAGAAGCCAACGAGCTGAACATTTTAGCTTATAATTCATTCATCAGTGGCTCTATAGCCCTTTGTTGGGCCCTGACCTCTTGTTCAGTTTCGTAATAATTTTTACATAGTCGGTAAGACTCTTTGGACGAGGGACGAACCCGTCGCAAGTCCCCTACCTACAAACAGGACAGCACAAACACAGAACAAACGCATACACAGACATCCATGTTTTCAGTGGGATTCGAACCCACAATCCCAGCTTTCGAACACGCGAAGACAGTTCTTGCCTCAGACCGCGCGGCCACTCTGATCGGCTTAGCTTATAATTACATGGGATAATTTAAAGTGTTGTGTCAGCATTTACCTGGATGGGCTCAGTGAAAATATTACCACGTATTAAGTGATTATGCCGGTCACGGTAGCCGAGCGGTCTAGGGCATGTACTGTCTTCGCTAGCTTGGAAACATGGATCGTGGATTCGAATCCCACTCAGGGCATGGATGTTTAGTTCGTGTGTGTGCGTTTTTCTGTGTTTGTGTACATGTAGAGGCCTTGCGACGAGCTGATCACCCGCCCAAGGAGTCCTACCGAATGTGTAAGATCTAGAAAAACCGAAGTGAACGGAGAAGCTCATGGAGGTAGGCCTAGGCCCACTGGGGCTGTAGTGCCAAGGAAAACAAATTAGTGACTATAGACGGGGTTCGGATTGGTAACTGTATTTACTTGACTCTTGAAACTCGTTAACTACGATTAATTATAACGCTATCGCTAATTAACGCTCTTTACAATTCACTATTGCAGGAACTAAATAGTCTCAGTCTACTCTTTTTTCACAGTCGTTGCTTGGTTACGGCTCTCAACGCCGTAGCTTCCTTAGCTTCCGTGTTCATGTCCTTACCGACTGCCGGCTGTCTCATTGCTCCTCATGGCCACAGCTCTTAGCCGCGTCCGGACTCCACTGGCTACCACTCGCTGACGCAGTCTAGTGCTGACAGAATTTGTTAAATTGCTGCTGGCCTTCGCCAGCACAGTCATTTCTGATTTCAGTCTCCTCTAGATCCGTGCGCAAGATGTTTATGTCCTAGACATGTACGTGTTTCGAAATGGGGCCTCCTCTTCGACGAGGGAGGGATCGGCGTTTCTGTATAGGCGCTACGTTTGTTGCACCGCAGTTTCAGAGCGAGTATATCCGCGCTGTCACGGTGTCCACGTCACTGTGGGCTCTGTCCACCCTTTCTCACTGCCCTATACTAAGTAACATTGATGCAAGGTATACAGAGGTTTCCTGTCAGTGCAGGCTTGTGTAATAGGTTATGCCTTGCTAAGGGGACCGCGCAGAAAACACCATTACTCTGTTGTTTGCAGGCCGCTGGCTAGAAAGCGCCGCAGTAAAGTCGCCAATCTCGCCGTCGCCGCCTAGCAACGGCTCTGCATGCCACAATGTAAAGAGTTCTGTCTTCTGGGATATAACGCCGTGAAGTCCGTTGAAAGTCAACCGGTGTTTTGGAAGGAAATGTCGCCTCCATTGAAGAACAAGCCAAGGAAGAAACAAGCTTGAAGCAAGTAGTCCGTTGACTTTCAACGGACTACATGGCGTTTATATCCTAAAAATTAGAAATCTTCACAAACACCGCTGTTAGAACCTCAAATTCTGCGGCTTTGATACATCTCACAATATAATTGAGTGCAGTTTAGTACAAAATTTTGAAAAAATATTTCTGGTGAATATAATGTAGTTCGCTTCAATACAAGAGGTCTGCTCATGTAAACTTATATATATGAGCTAATTTAGAGCTACGGGCCACTGAAATATAATGCAGAGTTGCGTGACACTAGACTCTAAATCTATCTGCACGCCACTGGATCCCAATACAGACGATAGTTTAAACTAATAAGCCGATTTACCCAATTCAGAAATTCACGCCACTGCATATAAATATATTAGAACGCACACCTCCCAGCATGCCACTGAAGAATTCTATACAGATTCGAATAAGATATTTTCGCGCCACCGAACTTCAATAGAGATATGCTCGTCTTTCGTAACTGTCTGCACGCCACTGATCTTGAAATCCTATTTGTGCTACCATGCAGTTGCTGCAGTGATATTACACATGATGGCGCCCGTGTTACAAGCCACGGAGACGCAGATCTGCCTTTTCATCTCATCTTCTCGGTTAGAGGATGATCCATATTCCGCATCGTGTAAAAAGGCACAAAACTGATTGTTACAGAGAAGTGAAACTCACACTTCCGGGAAGAACTGCAGGATAGTATTCTGCCGCAGAGACAGCACTTGTATCTGGCTCTTTTCTATGTTAATTAACGATGATTTATCAACTGCAGTAGTTAATGCAGCGCCATGTATTTTCAGATGAAACGACTGGCGGGTTCTGACATAGCTACGGTGCTACCCATGAACACATCTAAGGAAAAACAAGCGATGCTATGTAGGTATCCCTGCAATTGGCAGTGGAGGCCCATAGGGTTCTGAGACGTCGAGGTTCCCACATTTTCTAGACAGTCAGCTCACAGATGGCGGGAAGGTTGTCAGCCTTACGCGCCGGCCGCCCTTTACCCCCAGGAAGATTCCTGTTATTCATTTCTGTTAGAGGCTATATCGACTCCACGGCCATAGTGCGGCTGGAAGGATTAGGTCAATTGAAACATCCAATGACCTTATCGGGAATCGAACCTTCCGGCTTGTAGCACAATGCCTCAACCGACTAGTAAAACTAAAATACATGTTGGATCTAATTCTTTAATTTTTGTTTAAAAAATATAGTTTCGGAAGTTGGTTCTGCTTCCGTCACCAGATAAAAATATGAAACCTACGTTGGTCCATTTGATGGAGGAAATTTCTCTATTCCTTCTGATTGGCCCGAAAGAGTTATGTTTCTTAGTTACGTCTGACGGCGGAAATGGAGTCAGCTTCCGGATCGTTGTGTTTCCTTTTTTATTAAGAAAATACAAGACGTTGGAAAATACCTAACATATATACAAGTTTCTGCCAGTGAAATAAAGTCGTTATGATGCTGCGTGAAATAAACGGTAACACAGTGTCCTCTACGCTCTGGCTCCAAGTAGTAGCACAAATTTTACAGCGTAGATGGCTTTGCCAACATCAATCTTCGTACTCAACCTCACAAGTTGCATTGTAAGACTCTGTCCTCTTTCTTCCAAGGAAACTGTTGGTAGCCTAAAACGTATGTCAGGTGTTTTTTAAGAATACGGTCATGTGTGATAGGAGACTGGAGAAAACTGCGTAAAGAGGGGCCTTGTACGCTTCACCAGATATAATTAAAAGGTAAAGTTGTTCCTGTGCTTAACTAATTAAGCACTACACCATGAAGGCGTATGGGGGAGTGCATGTATATATCCACGTTTTCTTGACCTCGGCACTAGTTGGTGTGTGGTCAGCTTCACGCCCCGGCCGCTTTACCCCCGGTACCTATTGGATAGGAGATTAGGTGGACCCCAGAGCCGGTCTGGACGTAATGGAGAAATGAAAATTCTTGACCCCACCTGGACTCGAACTCCGACCCCGTTGTCGTCCAGCCCGTAGCAGTCGCTATACCGGCTCCTCACCAAATATAATTAGAGCGATAATGTCAAGGAGGTTGATATTGACAGGGCATACAGCACGCATGAGAAGAATGAATGTAGAATTTTAGTGGGAAATTTAGAAGGAAGGAGACTTCTAGGAAGACTATAACGTAGATAGGATATTAAAACGGGTATTAGAGAGATGGGATGGAGTGGTATGGATTGATCTGGCTCAGGAGAGGGACCAGCGAAGGGCTCTTGTGAACACGGTAATGAACGTTCCGGTTCCTTAAAATGTTGGGATATTCTGGAATAGCTGAATGACTAGTAACTTCTCAAGAAGGACTAACACGGAGTTAGTTAGCTACGATCTTGCGGGTTTTAGCGCTATGTATTTCGGAGGCAGCCTGACGTTTCGGAGGATCATATGTCCTCTATCTTCAGGATCGAAGAGTTCAAGCAAAAGAAACAAGCAGTAGCAGTCCCCAAACTACGGAACGTTGTAACCAAGAAGTCCAGTCACCTCGTGAAAACCTCACATCCAATATTTTTTTTTTGTTTTACGAAATATCTGCTCCATAAACTACACAAACATGATGATGATGATGATGATGATGATGACGGTGGTGGTGGTGATCAGCAGACAGCAAGGTCTAGACTACTGGCCTGTTCAGATACTGATAAGAGAGCTGGATTCATCTGTCGTTAACACTAATGGCTGCAGCAGCTTCATTCTTGGGGTATCGTGTGAGTTTATGTACGATTTTAGGGGGCTTCGCTTTATGACGAAGTCTCTCAGAGACTGTGCAGCAGGTTCTCCCATCCACGAGTCCCGGATATGCACCCTATCTCATCTCCCTGTGGTCATTCCCCGGGATACTGGAAGATACAGCGGAAATGTGAGGTCAAGCGTGACGCTGACTTTGGGTCAGTCCCCAGATATTATCAGTCTGTGATACTCAGTTGCTTGAACCTTCTGTCGCCATTTGTATCCATAGATGTAAACCCCATAGCAGGAGGGTCATTACCGTGGTTGCGCCCTCGCCTTTTCTTCAGTTTCGTGATCTTTTTTCTTTATAGAGACGGTAGGACTCATTGGGCGAGTGGCGTACCGTAACTAATATCCCGTTATTACCCCCCCCCCAAAACTAAACTCCGTGGCTTTACTTCGCAAGCGAACTATACCGACCGAGCGACCGCCGCTTGTCGTCGAAGTTAGTTCCAACTTTATCGGATAGAGGGTGTCGCGTGGTCAGCGCAACGGATCCCCACGGCCGTTAATTTCGGTTTTCTAGACCGGCGTTATTATCCAATAATAATAATTCCTTATCTCGGATAGTGGACTCAACCAAATTGTGCTGAGAACGGCCAGGACTGAAACACAAGCTTCGCAAGCGAACTATACCGACCGAGCGACCGCCGCTTGTCGTCGAAGTTAGTTCCAACTTTATCGGATAGAGGGTGTCGCGTGGTCAGCGCAACGGATCCCCACGGCCGTTAATTTCGGTTTTCTAGACCGGCGTTATTATCCAATAATAATAATTCCTTATCTCGAATAGTGGACTCAGCCAAATTGTGTTGAGAACGGCCAGGACTGAAACACAAGCTGTATTTGGATTGATGCTCCAGTAGGCCTGAAATATGTTAGCAGTGATATAGTCACATGAAGTGTAAAGACACTGAAAGAACTTTTGAATAATGAGGGGTGTACAGAAAGAATTTTAGTTGCCAGCGTTGCGTTATAGCGCTCAAATGGAGACAGCGAGTGCAGAGTGCGGCAGGTGTGGGACAAATTAATATCAACATTTGTCCGGGAACATAATTTGTGAGTTATAGCTGAATTAGTGCACTTACAATAAGTGTCCATTCCTCCTCCCCATGAGATTTAATGCATGCCTCGACACGCCTCATCATGGACCGCACCTTCCGTTGAAAGATGCCGGAGCAGTTGCGGATAGACTGACAGGCATCCACAGTGCGACGGTGAAGTGCCTCTTCGTTGTTAACAGGAGCTGCATACACAAGGGTGTGTAGTGTCCCCCAAAGGTCAAAATCCAGAGGATTGAAGTCAGGTGAGCGTGGAGGCCATGCAGTTGGTCCTACTGTCCCTATCCATCATCGCCCGTGACAGGTGTTCCTGAGAACATCTCGCAAAGCACGGCTGAAATGAATAATTAAATAGGTCACTTACTCATGGAGCTGAGCCCTTCTGGAGGAGCTGCCAATTCTGCAGCTACTCAAGAATTTCCCAGCATTTCATGGAACCCGAAGGTTCATTTCCGTGTTCACAAGAACCCTTCACTGGTCCCTGTTCTGATCCAGATCAATCCAATCTATACCATCCCATTCTATCTAAGATCCGTTTTAATATTGTCCACTCACCTACGCCTTGGTCTTCCCAGTGGCCTCTTTCCTTCTGGCGTTCCCACCAATATCCTATACACATTCCTCGTCTCCCCCATTCGTGCTACATGCCCTGCCAACCTACTCCTTGACTCGATCATTCTAATTATTATTAAATAGGCCACAACAATATTAATTCAACTGTCTCTATCTATCTGTAGTCCTTTTGTTGCACATTGGCCACTTTTTCGGTTTCTTAATCCTATACATAGTCGGTAGGACTCCTTGGACGAGGGATCACGCTACCTACACGCAAGACAACATAAACACAGAATAAACGCTTACAGACATCAATGCCTCGAGTGGGATTCGAACCCATGCCAGTTCATGCCCTAGACCGCGCGGCGAATGTGATCGGCACATTCCTTCAGCTCTAACTTACAAATTACACTGTGTATGTTTCCGGACACATGTCGGTATGAACATTTTTTTCTTGTTTCGGTATGTGGAACTCGTGTCAGCACCCAGCAGTTACATGTTGAACATAACTGTTGTATCAGTCTGTAAGGGGAAAGCGACTCGTAAGCGGTCTCTGCAACGAATCGCGTAGCAATCAGTCAGTCGCTCCCGGAGCCGTGGTGTGAGGGAGACGGAACTAGTCTCTCTCTTCCGTATATATATGTCTGTTGCCTGTATCGTTAGCAGCGCATAACACGCGCGTAGTCGTGTTTCGTTGTTCGTCGCACCTGAATAATTTTGCATTTCAAATGGGATTCAGTTAAAAAAAGAATGCAATGAGACTATAAAGCGAACCCGGTACTCTTCACCGTAGAGTTCTGTAGCCGCAGCTGTGTAACGCTCTACATTCGTATTATTGGTGGGAAAGCCAGAAGGAAAGAGACCACAGGGAAGACCAAGGCGTAGGTGGGTGGCCAATATTAGAATGGATCTTAGAGAGATAAGATTCAGAACCTATAGACGCTGTATGAAATACTATAATAGTCTGGCATGTATATTTCTATTGATTATCATTTGTAGTTTTACTCGAATTTGTGAATTTCCATGCCTATGGAATATTCAGAATCTGTAACTCAGTCAAAACTACAAATGTTGGCTAACAAGCGGTGTAGCTCATTCGGTATAGCGACAGACTACAGGCTGGATAGCCTAGGTTCAATTCTAGGCAAGGGCAAGATATTTTTCTCTACTCCACAACGTCCAGACCGGCTCTGGGGCCCACCCAGCCTCCTCTCCATTGGGAACCGAGTGCTGTTTCAGAGTCGGGATAGCTCAGTCGGTATAGCGACTCGCTACTGGTTAGACGACCAAGGGGTCGGAGATCCGAGTCCCGGTGGGGGCAAGAAATTTCACTTATCCATGTTGTCAAGATCGGCTACGGGACCCACCCAGCCTCCTATCCAATGTTTACCGGGGGCTCAATCCCCTGGGGTAAAGCAACCGGGGCGTGAAGCTGACTGCTCACCTAAACTAAAGCCGAAGTCAAGAAAACGTGGATCTTTTAATCCGCTCACCCATACACCTTCATGGCATAGTGCTTAGTTACTTTTTTACCGAGTGCGTTTCGTCGGGAGTAAAGCGGCATGGGCGTGAAGCTGACCACTCACCTCTAACTAGAGCCGAGGTGAAGAATGATAGATCTGCACTTCTGTTCCCCCATACGTCGTCATTACGTACTTAGTAAAAAAAAAGTAAAGTTGTCCCTGTAGTTAACTAATTAAGCACTACGCCATGAAGACGTATGTGGGAGTGGATGTATAGATCCACGTTTTCATGTCCTGTGCAATAGTTGCAGGTGAGTAGTCAGCTTCACGCCTCAACCGCTTAACCCCCAGCGGAAGAGCCTCCGATGTGCATTGGATAGGAGGTTGGGTGGCCCCCAAGGCCGGTTCGGACGCCGTGGAGAAGAAAGAAATTGTACGGCTACCGGGAATCGAACCTTGGCCGTCCAGCCCTTAGCTCGTCGCAATATTGACTGAGGTGTTCCAGCTCTTATTAAGTAAAGGGACAGTTTCTACTCTGCTTACGTGCAAATTGATATAAAGTGTATGTTACGTCATATATAACTCCAGACAGAACCTGAAGATGGCACACACATATGCCGAAACATGTCATTCTAGACACTAACGCCATCTTCTATGAATGTGTAGTGTTGACAGGAACACAATAATATCTACAGTGATTTGGCCGAGCCATAGCTCAAGCGGTTAGTCGCTGGCGTCCCACCGAGGCGGCCCGGGTTCGATCCCGGGTCCGGTCAAATGGGATTTGTGGTGGATAAAGTGGCGGTGGGGCGGGTTTTCTCCGAGTACTTCGGTTTCCCCTGCCAATCTTCATTCCACCAAATTCTCCATCATAATTATCCGGGGCAGGCTACAATAGGCCAAACAGCGGCCGCCGTACCGAGTGGACCCAGTTGGACTCCCCCCCCCCAAGCGAACCCAAAGTGATTTACTCAACAGAATATGAAGTTCAAGCTTTCGTCTGTAGCCATGGTAAATATGTGCAGGATAATGAGTAATCCGTGATAATTTATTGTTATGTCTTATGCAAATTTCGAGTTCGTACACATAATTCCTGAATACACTGTAGTAAATTGTGACGTCCTTGCCTTATCCCGCACTGACTTGTGCTGTATAAATACCAGTCGGTGTGAGGTTGCGGGCAGGAAGTTCGTAAACCTCACAAAGTTGGCGACACATGCAAATCCCAGGATGGAGATGACCCAGAATACCACACTCATTCATTCAACCCTCAAGACAGATTACCCTGTTCAGAGTTCGGTGGCAAGGGACCGTTACTGAATTGGCACTTGGGATTGAAGGATTAAACCAGATCCAAAATAATTAAGTAACTTACTGAAGAACTGTGGTGAGGAATTGCTTAAGTAGGCCTTGCTTTAGTTCAGAATATTAATTGAACTTTCGCCCTGCCTTCAGGGTGGTTAGTGGTGTTCGTTTGACGACTCACACGAAAGCTGAGTCCTTTGAGAGACTGTGTTCGACTCTCGATCCGGAAACCTGCTATCCTTAGGGTACATTTTGGGATTATACAGTCTTAAATCCGACTTACTGCTGAAATTGTTTTCAAAAGTGGATTTAAGTAAAAAAAATGGTTAAGTATGGTTCATTACCGCCGATCACAGTGGCCACGTGGTCTGCGTCATGGACTGTCTTCGCTCGCTCGGACGCTGGGATCGTGGCTTCTTCCACTCAAGACATGGATGTCTGTGTGTTTATTCTGTGTTTGTGTTGTCCTGTGTGTAGGTAGCGGCCTTGCGGTGGGCTGATCACTCGTCCAGAGTCCTTCCGTCTGCGTAAAACTGATTACAAAGACCGGAAAGAAGAGGCAAGGACCCAACAAAGGGCTGTAGAGCCCATTGAATGAATGAATGGTTCATTGCAACGTGAGACGCGTTCCTAGAACTGAAGGCTTAGGCAATCTTCTCCCTCTCCCAAATATGTTAACACTTGTTATATAGCAATTCTGTTTTTAATTATAAAATCGACACTATTAAGAAGAGAAAAATATGTTGCAGTTGCCAGGGAGCGAACCACGTTTCCTACGCCTTCTAGCCTCTACCCTGTCACTGCATACTGTCACGTGTTTATGGCTCCGTGACTGATAATAACGGGTTCTGGATAGGATGAATGGATTTATTAACGCCTTGTTTTACAATCTCTCTTATTCACAATCGGTTATAGCGCTATTGCTACTCTACGCACTTCACGAATCACTAGGACACGCTAAGTCTTCTCAGTCTTCACTAGTCGTACCCTGGCAACGGATTTATAACAATCTCACTGTAACTACAGCACACACCACGTCTACTTTTCGCATGCTTGCTCCGCTGTGGTCCTTTGTACTCCTTCAGTCCTCATTCCCGTTCTACGACTGACTTTCGATTTAAGATTGGAGTACTTATATACAGGGTGTCCCAGGAGGAATGTGCCAGACTTCGGGAGGGTGATCCTTATGTTAAAGTATGCCGATATAACACAAAACACCTATGTCCGTATTTGGACGGTTACGGAGATAATGGCCAGAGAAGTGTGAAACTTTGACAGGTGTTACACACTTGTTGATTACCAAATACATATTAAAACTGGCAGGAATATGTGGTTTCTGTAATGTTAATAGTGTACGTAACATCAAACTAACTTGTGAGTGACATGAAGCCATTAAATTGAACTACAAAAAAACTCGCACGCCGTGTCATAGTTGTCGTTAGGGTTCCAAGCACTATACATGACAAATGAATGGCAAGCACTGACGTAACATGGCTGACTGGGCATTCTGGTATGCGAGTGTTTGCGGCTAGTGAGGTCCGTAATCACCACACTCAAGGACAAACATAGATAAGACTTGTCAGCTGACAGGTTACAGTGCGTGGACCCACCAGAAGACCACACTTTTCTCGGGCCATTATCTCTGTAACCGTTCAACTTTGGACATAGGTGGTTTGGGTTATATCGGCATACTTTGACATAAGGAACACCTTCCCGAAGTATGGCACATTCCTAATGGGACTTTAGGGCATAACTGCAGGAGGTGATTTCCTAGGTTTCTGTGATCAAAAAAGTTCATATAAACATGTGTCCGATTTTGGACGGTTACGGAGTTAGGATCGTTTTTTCATTCCTTTACACGCCCTCATGTCAACCGCGTCTGTCGCTGGAGGTTCGCTATTTTTAGCCAGCTACAGACAGAGCGCTCGTTATCTTGACACTTAAGATGTACCTATAGCGGAGAGGGTTGGTATGTCCTGCGCGGTTCACAACCGAGCTGCAGCCTCTGTTGCGGCCGGCGGTGGCATTTTCGAAAATCAGCTTTAAGCACCAATAAATTCAAATTAAAGGTAATTTCACGAAGTTAAGTTTACATTCATACTTAAAATGTATCATGTATTAAGCTGGTTTATTATTTTGTTCCGTTTATTGTCAGTAATCGTTACCTTCTATTCTGAGTTTAAAACGGTCATAACTCCGTAACCGTCCAAAATCGGACACATGTTTATATGAACTTTTTTGATCACAAAGACGTAGGAAATCACCTGCAGTTATGCCATAAAGTCGTGAAACACTCTGTATAGTCTCGATGCTGACCCATTGAAAACACCACTTCCACTGTTGCGAAGGCATGTTTACCGCTCCGTTGCCTAGAAGTAGAAGGGTTCTTCGCGGAAATTTCTTTAGCGACCCGTTGCCTAGCAATGGGCATAACGCGGGCCACATAAAAACCACTTCTTGCAATCCATTTTCTATTGCTGCGTGCGCGTATTTCGGACGTTGCCTAGAAGTGGGTCTACATGTCAAAATACGTTACGTAGCTTGATGAATATGTAGGGATTTGAAAGGAACCGGTCCTGCGCAATCGTAAGAGAGTAACAAAGCATTTCCTTGGAGAAACTGTGGAAAGACCCGAAATGCCACGGTATAACTTGTCTTGGGACAGAAAATCGAGCGGAATATCTACCGACCGCGAAGTAGGAGAGCTGAACCAATGAGATGAGACGTTCTGCAGTGATTAGGGAGCCTGATATACGCAGTAGGGTGCAGATGGTCAGCGAAAGTGAACACAACTTTCCGTATTCTTAAATGTAAGCATATTTTATTTAACCTGTGTGTACGTAACGGTTATAGCAGATGGCACCGCTGCAGGTGGGAGCTATTTCCTTGTTGTTGTGCTACATTGATGCTTTGTTCTTGTTTCCAGGTAAGAAATGAAACGCCATTTCCGGTAGAATTACCAGAAGCACACCACGTGAGTAGATTGTGAGTGCAACACACATTTGAATGTCATTAAAGCTTTGTATATGGAACCGAGGGCAAGAGGTTGCGCTGGTGTATTCACAGTGCAGTATCTNCTATGCAATGAGTACGGAGAACATATTCCCCGGAAGTAAAGCGGCCGGTGCTTGAAGCTGCCACTCACTTGCAACTAGTGCGGGCATCGAGACTGGTAGAGCTATAGAGAGTGATTCGAATTTATTGTCGGGGTTTCCGTGGGCTATAATTTTCAAACCGGAAGCAACAAAATAAAACTGCTTAGGGAATACGAAAGTGTAATTCAGAATGTTTTATTGCTTTTAGACCTTATAGTGGGATATAGTCTGAAGCGTGGAACAGTGATGATTTTATTTGCACGGCACACCAACTTACAAACTTCCTATAAAACTTCCGTTTCATAAGAAAATATAAGACGCTCTTTCGAGTTCTCTTATAAAAATATCTAGGTTCCCGTACCTAACAGTAGAATAGCAAGGAAAATATTCTTTATAATTTCACAATTTTTAAGTACATTTGAGAAACACCAAATATATAATAAGAACATTTTAGACGGTTGGTTGGCACGTGAAAGAGGCAATGGTTACTCTCAACTCTACCTTATGCTTATACTTTTACATTTCTCTTCTTACAACGAAACGAGAGAGAATTCTTTTTTATTTTATTTCCATTTTTATTCATTTTATTTCAGTGCCTACTTCAATACGTTTTCCTTCTCTGCATCTATGAACGATTTTATTCCTTCCCCCCTCTCTCACTCCTAACTTTCGTTTGAAACTTTTACTACCGTTAAAAAGTTTAATATATCTTCTTTTTTTAGCGCAGGGAAATATGAGGTGGTTTAAAGCCTTGTTTTGTACCCACACGGCAATCCTGTATTCTACAGCCGTAGCTGTATGTATGTACTTGGATCTTGTTTATAAATCAGCCCCCACAGCCTCATGATATGAATAAATATAGGCTGTGAATTCCCGTACAGTCTGGGTCAATACATGGTAAGTTTTCTCACATGTATTTCGCTTCCGAAGCCATCTTAGAAGCATAGTCTTTTCGATTCTTTAATAGTTCTAGCTTCTGGGATATAACGCCTTATAGTCCGTTGAGAATCAACCGATGTTTCGGAGGAACGTGTCGCGTCCATTCTCAGGGCCGAAAAATAAACTAAACAAGAAACAGCGTGCCACATGCTTTCTCGCTCGGCAAATTCTTCGGTACTGAAGATGGAGGCGACATGTTTCTCCGAAACGTCGGATGACTTTCAACGGAATACGGGGCGTTATGTCCCAGAAGGTAGAATTGTATATACCCCCCCCCGGCGCGGGATCTTGCATTCTTGTCCCTGTACCGTGATCACACCCTGCTACAACATAGCAACCTTACGGTCTGGCAGTGCAGTGTGTGTATATCAGTTTCGGTAGTACATGTTTGAAGGAAGTACGTCATACCTGGCATAGGCTATCTTACAGGAGAGGCTGACGTAACAATCTGTATCAATGTCTGCTGATGACGCAACATCGTAGATCACTGAGACATTATATACCGAACATAATGGAAGACTTGGATAGCACGCCTCCTCAGCTTACTAGATGCCGGGTTCAGATCTCGGATCCTGGGACCGTCTACTCTCACTGAGATATTAACGATTTTCTTCAGTTTTCCCAGACAAATGTCGGGATAGTACTTTAAATTTGGAAGGGGTGCATGCGGTGGCGTAGTTGGTTGAGGCACTATGCTACGAGCTGGAAGGTCGCGGGTTCGATTCCCGATGAGGCCACTGTTTTTTTAATTGGTGTAATCCTTCCGACCGTACTATGGCCCTGAGGTCGACTCAGCCTCTAACAGAAATGAGTACCAGTAATCTTCCTGGGCGTAAAGTGTGGCGGACGTGTAAGGCTGACAATCTTACCGCCATCTGTGAGACGAATGTCTAGAGAAAATGTGGGAGCCTGGACGTCTCACAACCCTATGGGCCTCCAGGCCTGTTACAGTGATAACTTTAACCTCAAATCAGGCAACGACCGTAATATTCCATACCGTTTCCTGTTTTTCCCTCGACTATATAGCGTCGGGTGAGGGGACTACTGATGAATTATAAGGGACTTTTCTAGGGAAGCGGTTTTGGCCTACTTCGAGCATTTTCTTATAGGGACTGAAGAAAATTACGAAGATCCCCGATCTCGACCGAGGTTCGAACCCAGTCTAGAGCGTTATTTGCAGACCGGTCTGCCCAGCGTCCTTCCACATTCATTGCTGAATAAACATCCCGAGCTGCTGACAGCATCGTTAAATAAACAAGCCAGTTCCAGAAGTTTTCTGTGACGACGCAGACCATTCGTTGACGCATTTCTGATAAGTATGTAATGTGAACGGCAGTTCTGCGTCTTCAGCTACTGGCTGTGCGCGCCAGGTTTCGAGGGGGTGAGGGGGTAGTACAGATTACCGCGTGGTCGCATCCAGTATCGAGAACACGTAACTATGTTTGTCCTCAGGCTACTGATTGAACAGGAACAGACTTGTCACAACACAGTGAGTAATGTGTACCAGTGTCTCACCCCAAAAACGTTTTAGAATGTTATGTTTCTTTATTGCTAGTGGGGTGGGACTAAGTCCCTTATACTGAGGCCACTTCTGGCCTATTGTACCAGCCCCAGATGATAGGTGAGGGTGATTGTGGAGCAATTTGTGGAATGAAGATTGGCAGGGGAAACCGAAGTACTCGCAGAAAACCTGCCCCAACCCCACTTTGTCCATCACAAATCCCACTTGACCAGACCCGCGATCGAACCCGGGCTGCCGCGATGGGAAGCCAGCGACTAACCGCTTGAGCTATGCTGCGGCCCTCGAATGTTATGTTTCTTTGTTTTTGTTTTTAGTAATTTTGTTTGTATAATTTCCTCTACTTTGAACTTAAGTTTAGTTTCTTTACTCCCCTTTATTTCTTCTTTTGTGACAGTATCCGCGCATGCGTGTGTCTGCACAGGAATTCGCTTTCTGCCTACTCTGTTCGTGTAGTTTTCTCATAGTGGGGCATGGCGACTCTCGCAACCTGGACACTGCAGCGTTGTAGTCTGTAGTCTGGTATACCACATTTTCATATCACGCTTCAACATGGCGGAATGCGAATATTGGAGCTCCAAACCGTGTCACTATATCGCTTTTTCTGCCTTCACAGAATGCGTTTCACTCTTTTTACGAATTTCTTTAAGCATGAAACATTGAAAATATCGCGTAAAAAGGACCGGCTCTGGTGGCGACGAGGAGTGGCGAAAACCAATGAATAAGAAATAGCAACCGGCAACCAAGCCATTCAACCAACGAATGTGAAGGTACAGTCCATTTCAGTACCATAAAAATGCAGTGTGTATACAGTCCATTTGGAAAATATATTCCTATACAGAACTCCTCAAAATATCACAAAGGCTAGCCTGTTTCGGCTTAAGCATTTACGTCTTCAGGTGTCCGTTTTCTCCTTCCAATTTTGGCCTACTTTCATTATCGAGAAGGAAAAGAAGAAGTTCTGGGAAGAAACAATCGCCTACACGGACGGAATAGGAAATGACGTGTCGAGTAATTCATCTCTTTTTGCATATATATTCGTTGTCTACGTTAAGTTTTTTTTTACCTAGCGGTTGCATAGCAACGATAGGGGAAATACAGAAACACACTCAGGTTCCATGATATACATACATATACACCAAGGGGGGATAAATAGACAGCATGGCGATCGCATAAGCCTACTTCTGTTTTTTTTTTTTAAATAAGGAAAATATGGAAATAAAATTATGATATGAGATCATGTTGTCTGTGTGTCTGTGAATTCCCCTTGTTAACTTTTGAATGCCTGGACCAGCCTTCATGGAACTTGGTGTGTATACCATGGCAACTGAGCCCATCTCAACGGCGTACTTCATAAATCCCTCCGATCAGACTGTGTCTGTATATATATATATATATATATATTCCCGTATTGTTGCTAGGCAACTGCTCGATAAAAACGTTACCGTGGCAACGAATACACAACAGTGGAAGATAGTTCGTCTATAGGCAAGTGAACCCGTGTAGTCTGGAGGAATGTGTTATTTCTTATTTTATGCATAATTTACAGCAGCACAAACGTGACGGAGAGGCCCAACAGTCACTCCCCAGTAGAAGGGAGTGACCAGTAGTATAGCCAGACCTCTCCACTCGTCGAAGAAGAGGCCCCATTTCGAAACA